>NC_035107.1:267487345-267789036 GCF_002204515.2 Aedes aegypti
ATGGCGTAATATTGAACACTCTTGGTAATATTATCCCTGGGAGATGTTTTCACAAAATTCTCAATTTTCCAGACAACAATCTCTTGAGTGATTTTAATTAGAATTACGGAAATGTTGTACCGTACTATTATGTTGAATGAAAACTCAAAAGCAAAAACGATTAAAGCATTATCTATGCAAATCGAAATTAGATTTAAGTTGGATTGACAGAAAAGCAACGAAAATTATTTCAGTGAGTGATGGGTTACTAAGGATTTATTTTCAAGTTTCAGTTCAGTGGTGATAGTCAGCTTCTGTCAAAAATTTTATGGCATGGCTAGCGTAAAAAGCTGGATAGCCTTGACGATACAAAAGCCAGTGCTGTCAGTATTCTTTTTAAGCAAATCTTGTGAAAAAATCAAATACCAAGGATCATTATTTGGTTGTTTTTTGCACGCTTTATTAACCCTCTAATACCCAACCCCGCCTTTAGACGGGGTACACTTTGGAATTTTGTGTATTTTTTCGTAGCTCGGAAATCAAAATGATTTTATTTTTGGCTTAAACCTTGACTCATAACACGCATATGAGATAAGTTTTTTATGTCTTTCGAAACTTTTTTGTATTTTTGAAAATTATTTGAAAAATTGTATTTTTATATAACCTACAAATGCCTGGGGTTTATTTACCGTGTAATATAAAAAATCGTACCTTTTATATTTTTCTACTATTAACCTACAATAGAAGAAGGGCTTGGTGGTATTAAAATAATTCCAAACCTGTGTTTCCGTTAATTACACGGAAAATAAAAATATTTTCAGAAAAATATTTGAAATTTATTATTTTTAAAAGTACCGTAAAAACTTGAATTTTTATTGTTGCCAAAAATCAGTAACTAGAAGAGGCTTCAAGAAAAAATGAAAAAGGATAGGGATGTTCAAAAATAAAAATTATAAAAATCAAAAACCAAAATTCATAGATTTGCGAATAAAAATAAATCATTGCCCAAAACGTGTTTAGAACGATTTTAGATCACTAAAAATGATATTTAGATCGAAAATAAAAATTTGGGTATTAGAGGGTTAATTTAGTACAATGGGGCTCTACACAAAAATCATTCTTTCTCTTTCACTCTTCCATGAAATTAGTAAACAACAAGGCCAGTAAACGTCAAAATCCCATACAAAATCAAAACAGTGCAGAGGCCTATACAGGATGCTATCTTTTTTAAAATTCAGGTTTATATTCAAAACAAACGTTATTTTTAGGGAAAATTAACAAAATTTAAAAAAAAAATTAATTTTTTTTTCTTAACCTAACTTAACCTAAATTTATAACGCATTAATCGTGGCAATAGAAGAGTGCAACGATTTTTGCTTGAAATTATTAATTATTTTATTTGACATTTGTTCCAATGTTTCAACATTGGATATTCTATGTAACTCATTGGTACTATACCAGAGAGGAAGCTTCAGAATCATTTTCAAAATTTTATTTTGAATTCTCTGCAGAGCTTTCTTCCTAGTATTACAACAGCTAGTCCATATTGGTACAGCATACACATGGCTGGCCTGAAAATTTGTTTGAATATCAAAAGCTTGTTCTTAAGACAAAGTATTGATTTTCTATTAATAAGGGGATAGAGGCATTTTACATTTTTATTACATTTGGCTTGAATGCCCTCAATGTGATTATTGAAAGTTAAATTCTTATCTAGCATGAGCCCTAGATACTTAACTTCATCTGACCAATTTATCGGATGGGTATGATTCCTAATCAAGTATTGTTTGATACTGTACCAGGAAAATTCCGGAAACGACCGTTATCGTAACGACTATTATCTTTCATCTGCCTGGCACGAGCCTCGACGACTCTCGTTCGGGAAGTGCAAGCCCAAACATTAGACTAATGATTGCCCCCGCAATTCGAGCATATAAACTTGGTGGTATCTTCCTCCACTGGACAGACGTCCTTAGCGTGAGAAGAATCTCCGCAAATCATGCATTTAGCGTCCATGCGACAATTTTTTGTACCATGACCCCGCTTTTGGCATCGACGGCACTGAGTGGGGTTCTGGTAATTTCCTCCAGCTTTCTGGAAATGTTCCCATGTGACACGGACATCGAACATAAGTTTTGCTTTTTCTAAAGCTTTAATATTATTTAGTTCTTTTTTGTTGTAGTGAACTAAATAATATTTTTGTGAAAGCTCTTTCCGAACAATGCCAGATCAGGTTTTTATTTTCATAATGATTACTTGGACTGGGGAAAATCCAAGTAAATCATGTATTCCATTTTTGATCTCTTCAGGTGACTTATAGTCACTTGAGAGACCTTCTTAGACGACTTTGAACAAACGTTCAGTTTTGTCGTCATAAGTAAAAAATTTGTGCTTCTTCTCTTCAAGATGTTTTAGAAGAAGTTCGCGATCTTTAAAAGTTTGCGGCAAAACGCGACAGTCTTCTTTCTTTGCGATTTGGAAGGAAACCTTGATTCCCCTAATAGAGTTCAAGATCTCCTGCCTAAATCCCCCAAATTCGGAACAACTGACCACGATAGGCGTCTCTCTTTGCTTTCTCACTTGAATCAAAGAGCCTGGTCTAGAGGCTGCTTCGATTTGGTGTTCGGAAAATTTGTCGAGAGCATCGAACATTGATACAATTATCAACATTATTCATTTCACCCTTGGATGGAAGTTCGCATTCCGAAGAAACGTCCTTTCTTCTATTCTTGGCACGTTTAGTGACAGTTTTAAATCCCACTTGTTTTGGAAGGAAGTTGTGAATTCAAAGATTCACCCTTTCCTTTGTTTGTAGTTGCAACCATTTTTAGTGAATAAACGAAAGAAGACGAGACCTCCTAAGAGGTTTTTTTTTCCCAAGACGGTGTCCAAGAAGGATTACCACCGCTAGCTTTCGCCAACGGGTTCATCGAAAAATCGAAGGCACGGGTTCAAACAAGGATGGTAAAGGGATCATTAGTAGAAAAAATAATACTGAAAAGTACTGTTTTAGTAGCATTGAAAAGTACCGTTTTTGAAAAGCACTGTTATTGTAGCATTGAAAAGTACTGTTTATTGCTTTAGGTAGTTTTTAAGAAAACTTCCAAGAGCAGAGAGAATTCGTGTACGCACAGCACGAAGGTACGATGCGCACTGTGTATGTTTTTAATTTATTTTAGTACTGTAGGATTACATGTGGAACACTTAACATTGAATTTAAATAGATTTGAAACAAAGGCGTTTTGTGGAAAATTTCCAAACTTTTGATGAAAACTCTAATTTATGAGCTAGCAACACGGCCGGGCTAGCAACAAAATGCCCTGTTGCAATCCAACTCAACGATGCGAAAGTAGGCGTTTGCCAAAACGACCAACCAGCAGTGGTCTTTTTTGACAGGCAATTGGTTTCATTTTTGTACTTTGACCTGACACGTCTTGTCTTAGATATGAAGCAGCTGCATTTCCGTAAGCCCACCATTAAAGTAGTTTTAAAGTGGAAAAGGGGCCTTATACAGTCGAACAAATGAAAGAATGTTGAAAACTCAACCAAGCAATTGATAAAGTAATATAAGTGCATTGATATATTTGTAATGTAGTGTTGTAAATAATGTAGAATAAAAGCAATGCCGCAGCAATATTGTTTATATACAGTAGAATACGTGCAATGTTATAATGCTTGTGGTTACTTGGAGAGTCTCAGAGATATCGATGTAAACAGGAACAGAGGTAAGCAAATACCACTATTACTGGTACATGTTCCAAAAGTGAAAGAAGTGCTTTTTGCAAGACTCAATGATTTTACCATTCAAATTTTTTTTCCTCATCCGGTTACTATTGCCTCTATCACTGTCATAGCCGCTCTAATAATGATTTGTAATTCAGAAACGCGAGAAATGCATAGGACTTGTAGATAGGTAGGATGAGGCCCAAACACCAAGAAAAAAGAAGAGGAAAGAAAGATCTTGACTCGACGGGAATATCGTTCCACTTCTTAGTGGTAGATTATGTTTATCGTTAAAGATTAACGTAAATCACCACGTTCTCATGCATATATGTAGGTATCTACGCTGAATGGAAAGCTACCGCAATTCTCGCAATGATCAGGTTTCTGTCTGAGAGTAGATTCTAAACAAGATTGTCCTTTTTCCTGCTATCTGTAAATAGACTCAAGCATTCTAGACTACTAATCAACGAGCTCATCGGATAGACATACCGATAGACTCAATTGACTTCGAGAAAAACATTCTCACGTTGCTGTCGTCGTCGTCGTCGCCGTCGAGATTCGCCACATGTCGTGTCGTACAAGGAAATATGCTATCGCCCGTTCAGAACTCGCTGGAACCGCGAAAACCACACCCGCGAGAGGGAAGGCGTGCGAGCGCGTGTTTATCCTTTGCATATTGCGAGTTGGCGCGGTACGGAATTCAAATCGATTGATTTCGGGTGTTATTGTTTTGCTGTTGGGTGGCCACACGATGGTCTGCCAAACTGCGGAGAAGGCACTGACTGGCCTGCTCACCTGCCCACCTCCGCCCAGTAGTAGTGGTGCACCGCTAATGGGCAGATTTATGGGTTCCACTGCCACAGGAATACTAACTGCCGCATTACCCTTGGGTGACGCGTCGAAGTGCGGTTAGATTTTCGCGCAAAAAGTGCATCGCTTGGCGATCGGTAAAGAAGGAAGATGCTATTTGAAAATGATGCCACACACGCGCCGCTTAGGTTCATGTGGGGTGGTTCCCCGATTAATGGGATAGAACCAAATTTTAACTCAATTATATGAAAATTTGTTACGAATAATCGAAATCACTCTGAGTTGGAAAAGGGAATCATGACACAATTGAAACAAGCTTTGCTGTAACAACAAAACTAGTTTCAAAACTGTTTTTATTGAAATGGTAGTTTACAGAACAAGTTGCAGAATGATGATTTTTACAGCACGAGTCGTAGATTTATCCGACGAAGCTTGCTGAATTAGATAACCACGACGAGCGGTGTAAAAATCGAGTTCTGCAACGAGTTGCGTACAACATTTTTAGCAATCACATTTATTCGAGAAAATGTTGTAAAATTTTTCGTTATACAAACTACTAAAAAACAAAATCATAACTCATTTTGTTGGGAACAATCGTATTAACTAAGTTACAAAATCCGTTACAGCTCTGTTGCATATCGTTGGTCGAGTCCCGACCCGGCGGAATTTTAATATGAGTCAATTTTTGTTCGGGCCAAGTACTGCAGAACAATGGAAGCAAAACAAAACCGCACAAACGCAAGTAACCGCTAGTTTCGTAGTAGAAATATCATTCCATCTATAGTGGAGGAGGCAAATCCGTGGACAAACAAACGAAAAGCAAAAGTGCTCCGATACCTAGTTGAGAAGTGGAAGGGCACGTAGGAGAGCGTTGACGGTCTACGTCAGATCTCTCACGGAAGTTAGTCAGATTGGTAATTGATGATCATTTCGAGACTGATGGGTGCTTATGACAATTTAATTCAAATTCTTCGGATCAAATTTGGCATTGAAGCAGATCGTGATTATTTTCTCGTTCGCAGCGCTATAGCAGATGGCTTACGGTTTGTTATTTGCTGAGCTGTTTCACAGGTGAGAGAGTTTTAAGACGTGTACGGAGGTGTTAATTGGTAAATTGACCTCCTATAAAGTCTTATGGCTGGGTTCATTACCCATCATTCAGCGGTGCCAAATTTTCTACGGGGATTTATGATACATCTACTCTTATGATACAATGTGATGAATTAATTAAGCATTTGCTCCTACTCAGGTACTCTAAAATTTATTGTATTCAGTGTAACAAAAATACAATGTACGGTATCTCTGAGAGACATTTCAGCTAAGGTAAGACATTTTTTGTTCATCTTCAAAAATAGTTGATTATGAATGTGGATAAAAGGTGGAGCCAGAGGGCTTTTCACTAAAATTATAGGTTTCTGTCAAATCTTACTATAGATAAAGTCAAAAGTCGGAAATCCACCTCTGTTCATACAGAGATAGGATAAATGTACCAATTATGGACATAGTGGTTCCCTATTTCGCCATACGTGATAATTTGAAAGTTTCCACATTTTGAAAGGTTTTGTGTTTTTGCAGTGAGGTATAGGATATATGAGGGGCCCAGATAGCCGTAGCGGTAAACGCGCAGCTATTCAGCAAGACCAAGCTGAGGGTCGTGGGTTCGAATCCCACCGGTCGAGGATCTTTTCGGGTTGGAAATTTTCTCGACTTCCTAGGGCATAGAGTATCTTCGTACCTGCCACACGATATACACATGCAAAAATGGTCAATTGGCATAGAAAGCTCTCAGTTAATAACTGTGGAAGTGCTCATAAGAACACTAAGCTGAGAAGCAGGCTTTGTCCCAGTTGGGACGTAACGCCAGAAAGAAGAAGAAGAAGTATAGGATATATCTTGTTGATAAAACATTATCGAAATTTTACACCATAAGTATGGAATCGCGTATTGCAACACTCATACTGAATATTGCAGCACCTTGAAAAGTTTAGCATCACCTAAAATGAACATTATCTCGTGATTCTGAATTGCTAGATCAATGTATTTTTGAGGTCATCTTAAAAAATACGTCTTTGAGCCCCTGCGATTTTTTATTTTTCTTGAAAAAACTTTATCACTGGATTTTGGATTATGCTAAACTTAAAAGTGCTGCAATACTCAGTATTGCAACGATTGCATACTTATGGTGGGTAGTGTATAACCAAAATGGGGAATCACTACGGCTATAAATGGTACACTTTCCCTATCTTGATGGTTGAGGATGTGGCCAGAGTACGCGAAACGCTAAGCAAAGTTGGAAAGCGCATAAGATCACAACGCATTTGATTTAGATTTATTTCTATCGGCCAGGGGGAGTGGGGTTACCTATAACCCATCTGCCCTTGCTTGCAAAATCTTGCACATTTCCATGATTAGGATTTTCAATTTTACACTCCTTTTTTGTCGAAACACGTTAATCGACTTAGAAAACTTAAAATTTTGAACGATTTCTTTAAAAATGCTTAACGTTCAGTTCAGAACTGAAATAGAGAAACGAAGATCTATCATCATCTTACAAATTCAAATTCATTAAGAAACACACGATGACCACGACGTCGACGACGACCTGAAAATGTTTTTTTCAACCGTGGTCAATATTGACTGTGTCAATGCCGATTGCGCTCGTTCAATGCTCGTCTAGAACGCTAGTTAGATACATTTACCCGAGGAAAAAGGACAATCTTGTTAGGAATTTAATTTCGAAAACCTGCTCGTTGCGACAATCGTGGTAACTTTCCGTTCATTATATATACACCCAAAAGAGCGGTGTGCAAACGTTCGATACGTTCCACGTCGATTAACGGAAGCAACTGCAATTGCACGAGTAGGTGCAATTAATTCATACGCGTATGTGAGAATATTACAGTTAGATTGGAAAAATACGATACACATTTTATGAGCTAAGTTTCTCACAATTCTAAACATTATGGAATCTATTACGCTCGCATGGAGACGTGAATACAACGTAGTTCATTCAGACCAGACTACTTATCACGTTCGTTAGCGCAGCTCTGGAGGAAATAATATATATGATCGTACAATACCTAGCTTTAATTTTTTCCCACAAGATTGATTTGGGTGTAGGCAAGAGAATGCACCCTGATGACGACGTCACACAGTGGTTCAGATTTAAACAAGCATGGCAAAATAATGAATGTTTTACTATTTTCGTCCACGAAAAGTGCTGTGGAACATGATTTAGGGTTGCAGAACCTGTTTTGGATAAAGCCATCATATTCTGATTTTCGTAGATCAAAATTCCAACAAAATGACTATTTTTTCTATCTTTTAAGTGCAGTCCCAATTTTAGTACCAAACGCATAAGTTTAGGCCAGAAACACATGCTTACTCAATTTTTGTTTCGTTTGTATCAGGCCAAAACACATTTTTTACGATTTTTGAGATTTTGTCCTTGGTTTAAACTCAAGTTTTGGGTGTATTTTGTTTTTTATGTCGCTTCCGAAATGTCAGAGAGGAAAAATAAAAAAAAATGAACGTCAAACTTGATCAAAAGTGTCAAGGTTTATATTTGGACCCAGGTTTAAAATTAAAGTTTGAATAGGATACAGTCGTTATTTGAGCGGAAAAAAATTGCTAAAGTTGTTGCAAGAACATGCTCTTTCGTGTTATTAAATATAAACAAGATTTCATTCAAAATTTTAGGACCCTATAGGCATCCCTAGGCGTGTTCATCTCGGGACCAACGGCTTCACTTCACTTCCGGAAGAAATCGTAACTATAACTTTTTACGTTATAAGTAACTATCTCGGGGATGGGATTCGATCCCAGGTCCTCTGCGTGAGAGGCACTTGCTCTAAAAAAATGACTGTTGTTCATTAGTGTTTTGGAGCAAAAATTCCGAAGTTTCACGTATTTAGCGTCTAAACATTTTTCATTCCATGTTCAGGTATGTGTCCTTGACTGTATGTTATTTTAGATATGATGATAGATATGATGTTTTTTTATCCCAAAGTCATGTTCGAAAACTGGAGTTTTGCCAGCTTCTTAAAAAACTGGAACCCTGTGCGACGACGACGACGTTGGTGATCGGCGAGGGTTAACCAGAGGCGATAAATTCGATTTGATGATCGCAGCAAATATAGAAATGCAACTTGACTTATTTAGCGTTCAGTGCCTGTCTCGAAGGGGAGGCATTCTCGCCCCCGATGGATGCGATGGATGATAAGCGGTGGCGACAATCTTTCTCACTCTCCTCGCTAGAGGAACTTGTTCGTCATATGGGTGTATGTGGTTTGTTGTCACAATTACCGGTACTTGTGAAAGTCGTTTGGAGGAACTGGTTTACCTGGAAAAGAGGGATGAGAAAAGAGAAGTGTGTTAGATTTATTGGTTTGAAGAATGGTTGGAAGAATAATCATTATATCTAAGATATTTTTGGAAAAAGGAAGTAGATGATTATTTGTCCAAGTCCGAAGACCAAGTGATAATTTATCAACTCAATATAAGCTTTGAGGGATTAGTTTTGCCAGATGTTCGGAAACATAAATAGATAATCATCAATGTTAATTTACCATTCAGAGAACTTATCATGGTGCGTTCACCATTATTTTGCAATTTGAAAAGAAATGGTTGTGAATCAAATTGTCATCAAAACAGACGAGAAACAAATAACAAAACATGCGCGCTCACAGGCGTTTGTCCCAACTTTTGAGGATCAAAAGAAAATTTGTCATGACAACCACAGGAGGCAACATTGTTTCAACCTTTTCAACTGAAGATTAATCAGTTATTTTGAACATTAAATCGAATTTGTTTTATGTATGCTGTTCAGTAAATTGGCAATGTTTACCAACACGGAGAAAGTTCTCAAAAATTGCAATGCAAAGCCTAGAAAATCGCTGGGCACCCGGTGAGCGACCTTTGTCATATTCTGCTCAAGTAGTGGCAAACTGTTGTTAAAAAATAGAATTATTGCAACAAGAATAAGAAAGGACAGTATTTTTGATGCTGCGTGTTTGTTGACAATTGATTCACTGGTAACGACTCATAACACAACTCATAGCAGTTACGTTATGGAACAGCGTCACGTAACAGCCATTAAGCAACTGAAAACAGTCGTGTTATTACGAGTCATGGCAAATTCAATACAAGATAGCAGGTCGTTTCATGACAGATTGGAGTAATGTAAAACAGCCTATTACGATGAGAAATTGCAAAAAAAGTTTTTTGCAATTTCTCATCGTAATAGCCTGCTTTTCATCACGCCAATCTGTCATGAAACGGCCTACTTTCCTGCACTGAAGTATGCAGTGCGGGAATAGTCATTACGCAACGTAAATCAGTGCTGTAATGATTCATTTCACAACGCTTTCTCATTACGCAACTGTTTTGAGATGCGTAATGAATCATTACACAACAATTTTTCAGAAATTGTAAAATAATGGTGAATGCATTCCGATATAATTTCTGATGCCCTTAAGTGGTCTTCAACGAAATTGCAAAAAATGTTGTACGTAACTTGTTGCAGAACTCGATTTTTACAGCACTCGGAAAGCCTCTTAGGATAAATTTACCACTCGTGCTGTAAAAATCATCATTCTGCAACTTGTTCCGTAAACTACTATTGCTGTACAATCTTTTTGTTACCTTCTTCCATATAGAACTTTGGAAGCAAACCTTCTCCTGCCAAAATCCACCAAATTCGAAAATACTGGCCACGATGGGCGGCACCCTTTGCTTCTTCACTTGAATCGCTAGAAGACTAGAAACCTGCTCTAGTCTTATGATTAATAGATATTACAGTTGCACTGAAAAGTATTTATAATCGTTCATAAGGAGCTGTTAAATTTCTCATGACTGGTCCTCTACCAGGATTTGAAACATTTAGCAATTGCAATAGCTTGAAAAAAAAAAGTCTGACTCAGCTATTTTGCAATTGCATTGCCTATAAAAGGCATTCCCCATTATGCAAGTGTCTGGTAGCATAAACAAATTTACGCGTATCCAAACGGTCGTTAAAACCTTGTTTCAGTGGATACTTTCAGCCACCCGAAAGCCACTCGGCTTAATTGCACTCCAGCCATTTCTTTTGGAACAATACGCGCATGTGATTGCGCCTCGCTCTTGTCCCAGACATGTTCTCTACCAAAACAGTAATGATGCCTTTTGACCTCAAAACCATTCAAACGTCTGTCAACGCGTGCGCGCAGCATATGGCTAGCTTTGATCAACGGTGTTCAACCGCGTGAACTGCCGCCGTCTATCGATACAAGTAGCAACCAATCTTATAATATAGGAGGCTGCGCTGTTCCAATTCAAGCTGTGCTCCGGTAGCGTCGTCACCGTTGTTGCTTTGGTTACTTAACCTCTTTGGCCTCTCGTTGAAGTCCACCTGAAAATTAGTCAATAGTGCGCGTTGACCAAAGTAGCAAATCTCAAACCGCATGGCGCAGCAGACACCACCGAATCACTAAACCAACCCGATCAGGCGAATTTCTCCACCAGATTTGCTCTCAACCATTATTGCCGGCTATAGCTGGCTGGTGTAACCTATCGTCTTCTTGAAAGTTTATTTTTATTGCTTCTCGCAACAAGGCAGACGCCTTCGGGCATAGGTCGATCGAAAATTGCGCAGCGGCTGCTAGCTGCAATCGGACCGCAGTTGCATCCAGGGGTGCATACCTAGATCTATTCAGCAGTTCGATCGAAGACCTAGCTTCGAAGATATCACGACAAGTGTTCGAATGCAACCCTGCACCACCGTGGCTTTGTGAATGCAGTTGTGTCGCGAAACTGTTACCCTAGGTCATCGTATAATAATCATAGTCACCATGATTATCACCACGATGATCATCATGATCATCACCGTCATGATTGTCATTGTGCGAATGTAAGCCATCCAACTCCGACTGACAATGCACAGTGGGGTAAAATGGACCCACAACGGAGCTTAATTCATGCGGCTGATTAGAGTAAAGTGGGGCAAAAGTTCGAGTGGGGCAAGAGTGTCTTTTTAAGATTTTTAGCTCAAATCAAATCAAAACTTAGAAATGTCATGGTGGTTCGAATGCTATTCAAGTAAGAGACTTTCACTCCAAACATCATAAAAATCGATTGAGATTTGGAAAAGTTATGCCTATTTGTTGTTTTTCGACGTAAATATTGTAATATTTGGTCAAACTTTCGATGCATGGGACTAAATGAAGATAAAATATTTTTCAATACTTTATGTAAGGGCGTTTCTAGGCCTATCATAAGGATGCTTTGACGTGGATTAGTTTTTCCATAAATAGTTGGAATCAATTTTTGGCCCATAGCGGGGCAAAAGTTCGAATCTGCGGGGCAAAAGTTCGACCCATGTATAAACCCACGGAAAATTTTTCAAATTTCCTGAAATCTACATATTTGTGCTTATTCTGCGCGGCGTGTGAGTCGAGACGAGTCGCTCTCACCGCGAGTGACGTGAGACGACTAATGTTAATCAAATGGGAGCGAGTCGACAATCGTCACCTCATTCGACTCGTGTCACCTCACACGCCGCGCAGAATAGGCACGATTATCTTCAAATTTAGCGAAATTTATCTGATCGTGCGAAAAATGTCACAAAAAATTTACATTATCCTTAGTTTTACGAAAAACTGCTATTTTTTGGGTGTATTACAAATAACCCTGTTTTGGGCATTTTTTGATGAAAATTTAGTGTGTATTTTTCGGCAAACATAAGTTTACGGCTGGTGGAAAGTATGCCTGGCATAAAAGTATTGATATTTTGTGTTTTAGCCAACGAACTTTTGCCCCACACTAGATTCGAACTTTTGCCCCACCGGTGGGGCAAAAGTTCGAATAAGACAATCAATTTTGAAACTGTTCTAACTAAAAATGGGTAAATATTTTGACACAAGTTTGTTCAGCAAAGTTATAGCCAATATGATGAAGGTTCGCTGTATGGTATTTGTTTTGTTTCATCTGCTATTATTTTCCTGGAAACTTTGATTATACCACTAAGGTCGAACTTTTGCCCCACCTTACTCTACGGTTCCAAAAAACCTCCATATTTTATGTGAAAAATGTTAAGGCATCGAATGATGGCATTTTTATTCACTGGAATTGTGTAGTTTTGCCCGTTTTGTCTTATATTGCCCTACATTTTTTTTAATCCATGTGTATTAGTTGTAGAATTGTCACATAATGGACCACATTTCAAACGGTCTCGATGGCTGTAAAATCCCATTCAGCCCCGATCGCATTGTGCCCTAGAAATTCATCTTTCGAATTTTTAAGACATTTAAAATTGATTATGTTAGTTTAACATAACATTTACTCTCAATGACTGCTTAAAGAATTCCAAGAGCCTGTTTCAACCCATTTTGCGATAAAGTGCCATTTTTTAAACAAGAATTAGTTTGTGCCACTGAGCAAGATTCAAGCAAGGATGGTGGCTATCTACATACAGAATTAGTTTGTGCCACTCATTTTTTTGGGTTGATTCAACTGAAAATACGGATTTTTTCAATTTTCATTCAGTGTCGTTGGTTCAAAGGACCAAGTTTGCCCTGAAACAATATTTTCTTTTAATTTCGTACAATTATACCTACATTGCGAAAGTCGAAATGCATTTCCATTGCTTATGTAGAATTGTAATCTAAATTCCCAATTGTCCACAAAAAAGTTTAAACGTATAATCGGCTATAGACGATTCTACTCCATTATCCCGAATGCCATTAGCCCAAATGCCATGACCTCGAATTAAATTTTCCAAATGTACCATTATCCCGAATTGCATAAACACAAATCACATTAGACCGGGACAATGGTATGCAGGAAATTTGTGTATTCGGGGTAAAAGCAATTGAAGGTCATGATACATTCAGAGTAATGCGTTCTTGGATGATGGGGTAGAATCCAATCGGATCATCTTTCGGGCCTTGGGACTATTCTCCGTGATTAAAAATCTGATAAAAATTCTACAATTTATATATTCGAAACTATTCGGGTCCAGGAAAAAAAATATTTATTTAGGATATAGTGTTGCCAAATATACTTATTTTCAATTTTAAAACTGTAAATAAATTCAACGTCATACGTATTTTTCTTAATTTAAAAATTTTGATTCCATCATGTTTATCAGACAATTTACAGTCCAGAACAGGGGCCCAGATAGCCGTAGCGCAGAACGCGCAGCTATTCAGCAAGACCAAGCTGAGGGTCTTGGGTTCGAATCCCACCGGTCGAGGATCTTTTTGGTCTGGAAATTTTCTCGACTTCCCAGGGCATAGAGTATCTTCGTACCTGCCACACGATATACGCATGCATAAATGGTCATTGGCACAGAAAGCTCTCAGTTAATAACTGAGCTGAGAAGCAGGCTCTGTCCCAGTGGAGACGTAATGCCAGAAAGAAGAACAGTCCAGAACATTTAACCTTCTGAAGTTTTCGTTTAAAATCCCAAGCAGTATTCCGAGGATTTTTTTATTAAAAGTTAACAATATGTATTTTGTGCTGAATCAACATACGAACGTTTTTGTTCGTGCATAATTTCAAAACAGATCGTTTGAGTTGTATCGGGTATGTTTCGTATGGTTAGTTTTTACGCAAGGTTGGCCAATCGAGCAGCGAGAGCTGTCAAAGTTTGAGCCAAACGAACATGCGTTATGTTTGTTTTGAACTTTTCTAGAGGAATAATGTAATCCGCTTGAAATAATTTCGGTTAAAGTTGTATTGCAAAGAGCAAAAAATATGAAACATTTAAATATTTAAATTAATTGAATAATCATGTGGATTCCGAAAAGCTCAATATAAAGGGTGTCCACGATGAAATTGCCACATTATGAAATTGCTCTAACTTTTTAACCGTTGGGTAGAATTTAATGAAAATTTGGGTGGATTTAGTTCATAGTGCATTATTTACATCCTGCATGTTTTAAAGTCCTGTGATCAAAACTCGCGGAAATGGAGTCGAAAGAACAGCTCGTGCGTGATAAAATCTTGCGCATTCATCACGAGATCAAGGATCTCCCGCATCGTCCCATCGCTAAAACGTTGGGAATCGCGAATTCTACGGTGTCGCGAGTGATTAAGCAGTTCGAGGAACGATTGACCACCGATCGGAAGTCTAGAAGTGAAGAAAAAAATATTCCGTACAACACCAAAAATCACAAACGCGAAGTTGGGGCCTTCAACCGAAACCCGAACACCTCCGTTCGGGATGTGGCTAAGAACCTGCACCTAAGCCGAAGTTTTGTCCAGAAGGCCGCCAAAACTAAGGCTGGGCTTCGAACGTTCAAGGTACAAGAGGCCCCTAATCGACGAGAAGCAGAACAAGTCCGCCAAAACCCGTGCCAGGAAGTTGTACTTCAACATACTGACGAAAGTTGAATGCTGCATCGTGGACGACGAAACATATGTGAAGGCCGACTTCAAACAGATCCCCGGCAACCTGTTTTTCACGGCCAAGGATAAGTTCAGCGTTCCGGAGCATATCCGCACTCAGAAGATGTCCAAATTTGCGAAGAAATTCCTGGTTTGGCAAGCCATCTGCACGTGCGGGAAGCGGAATGCACCTTTCGTGACCCAGGACACGATGAATGGACAGGTGTACATGAGAGAGTGCCTCTAGAAGCGGCTGCTTCCTCTCCTGAAGGCCCACAACGTCCCAACAATCTTCTGGCCGGATTTGGCCTCATGCCACTACTCCAAGGACGTGCTGAAGTGGTATGCGGACAAAAAGGTCTATTTCGTGCCGAAAATGTTCAACCCTCCCAACATTCCGGAGCACCACCCCATTGAGAAGTACTGGGCGATTATGAAGCAGAACCTTTTAAAACGACCTAAGGTAGAAAATTTAAATGATTTGGCAACAGACCAGCGGTGCTGAGTTTATATGTTAAGACAGTCGAGGTACTGATGAAAGTATGGGTTTACATGCAAAAAAACGGGTGATTCACATTTTGTGCAGAATCTTATGGCCGGGGTTAAGGTCAAGGTGCGGGCATTTGCGTATGGACTGTAACTAAAATACGAGTAAAATGGTAAAATGAAGTTTAATAGTTATTTCTCAATCCCTGAAAATTTGATGGCAATCGGATGAAAACTCGAATTTTGCGAATCAATTTTGTGTGTGGCAATTTCATCGTGGACTCCCTTTATATGTTACTACATAAAATATCTTCTTTTTTAAATTTTTGTCATTGCAATATTCAGTTGTTGATTTTTTCTGCTGTTTATTAGTTTGTAAATGTAACTCAAAGATCTATATCGAAACGAAATACACTTTTTAGCAATAAGGAAGTCATATCCGTGTTACAATATTCTTCTCGAGGCCGAGCAAACTCAGCACCGCTGGTCTGTTGCCAAATCATTTAATTTGTCTTCCGTTTATCTCTCAAATAACGGATCACTAGGCACAACGAAGATTTCCGAGTGATAGATAGTAAACATATTTTACAATTGTTTCATTTTAAATTTTTCGTCCAATCCAGTCATTATATAAAAAAAAACAAAAGATCTATTCAAACTATATAAGAGATGGCCGTGTTGCAAGTTTTGCCATTTTTTAAAATAATAAACTGACGTTTTATCGTATGATCAATAATTGAATTATTTATTCAAATTATAATAAAGTTTTGATTTTCAAGACATGTTTCGCATATTTGGCAACACTTCAACTTAAAACTAAATTTTATACATTCAAATTAGTCTTGAAATGAAGTTACAACATATTTTAATTTAGGTATTCGATAATATTTTTAACAATTCAATTGAAAATATAATCTGGCATCACTGTTGTGTTGATTTTCCATTGGTTATCATTTGTTTAGGTCATAATGAGCCCAGAATACCTTAATTGTGCATTGAGCATCGAAATATTCGTTGAAATCCAAGATTGATTGTAATAAAAAATTGGACCTTTTAAATTTAAAACGCGATTTCAAGATTGGCTCGAAACATGTCGAGGAATTTAGTGTTTTCGACCATAAAATAAACACAATTAAATAAAAAAAATTAAAACTCCTCATTCTATAAAAAAAAAGATTCAAAATGTTTAAATTGAAAATATATTTGGCAAAACTGTATTCAAAAAAATATTTGTGTCAAAAATCTTCAAATGATATCCTTTAGAAGTGACAATCGTTTATTTTTTTTCTATGCCTAATAGTTTCAAAGAATGTAAACAAAATTATGGGATTTTGTCAAATTTACTATCAAGGGGGATGGTCCCATGGGCATAGAATTGGTCCGTGACATTGACGAATTGGTACATTTGACAAACATATGGCTGAAATCGGCGATAGTCGATTACAAGTGCTATGGACACTTGGTATGGAATGATCCTTCTTCTTCTTCTTCTTGGCATTTACGTGCTCATTGGGACAGAGCCTGTACTTCAGCTTAGTGTTCTTATGAGCACTTCCACAGTTATTAACTGAGAGCTTTCTTTGCCAAAGTAGCCATTTTCGCATTCGTATATCGTATGGTATGGCAGGTACGATTATACTCTATGCCCAGGGAAGTCAAGGAAATTTCCATTACGAAAAAATCCTGGACCGACCGGGAATTGAACCCAGACACCTTCAGCATGACTTTGCTTTGTAGCTGTGGACTCTAACCACACGGCTAAGGAATGATCCATATAGACAAATATAATGCGCCACCGTCATAGAGTACGTTAGAGAAGAACGAGAGAAATGTCACTGAACTTGTCTGTTTACGTACAAAATTATTTTTTTAACCCATAAATTAGGTAATAATGAATCGGTTATTGAACTATTTTTCATCAGCATGATCATTTTGAACCGTTATCGTTGTGATACGTGTGATTCAACAACAAATTTATTCACTAACAAAGAATCCAGAAGTTTATAACCTATGTTGCCAAACACTAATTTTACAATTTTCTCACACTAAAAGTACATGAACACCGACTGGATCTGTACATTATCGAAGGAAAAATTGTTTGTAATATTATTCAATGCTCTCTGATCGTCCTTAAATCAACTATTCCGATAAAAAGTGTAAATTGTGTGCTCTTTTGTATGCTGCACAAGGTGCGTTCTCAATGCAAACCCCTTTTTTGACGATTCTTCTACTGGCCACCAGATGTCGAAGTGATCGTTTGAAAATATTTGCCTGTACATTATAACTGATTTTTTTCAAAAGAGCAAGTTTGGCCCCACAAAATTTGATTTTTTTATATCTGAGAATATTTACCTTTTTTTAATATCTGAGAATATTGTCCCTGTTTGGCCCAATAGGGTCCTAAAATGTATAATGAAATCTTGTTTTTATTTAATAACACGAAAGAGCATGTTTCTGCAACTACTTTAGCAGTTTTTCCCGCACAAATAACGGCTATGTCATAATTAATCTTTGATTTTTAAAATGGTTGCACATATGAACCTTGACACTCTTGATCAAGTGAACGTCAAATACTTTTTCGACAAAACACTACAAGGGTTGTAGTTTTAACACTGGGGTTGTTCCTATCTGACTGTTTGGAAGCGACTCGGAAAACAAAATACATCCAAAATTTGAGTTTAAACCAAGGGGTGAGACAAAATCACAAAAACAGTAAAAAAAAAAAGTTTTTTGGACTTAAACCAACGAAAAACATTTAAAAATTGAGTAAACATGTGTTTCTGGCCTAAATTTAAGCGTTGGTTACTAAAATTGCAGGGGTTTGTATGTGTTTTAAAAGTTAAATAGGGTCCTAAATATTTTACTTTTAAAACACTCACAGAGGCCTACATTTGCAATAGGTTCATTAGTTACTTAACCTGCTTATATTACTTTGATGTAAAATTATGATACCTTAAAGATTATATCCACCTTCATGTGAATTGTGCGCATATTACTTTCGAGATAGTTTGAAGCTGAGATTGAAAATGCATTTCAGAAGTAAAATAGAGCCAAACGAGGACATTGATTGAAGTGATGGAACACATGTTTCCTGTTTGATTTTCTTTTGATGCCAATTCATCCGATTAACTGTAATAAATTGTAAACAGTCTCAGATATTCAAATACCAAATACTCAAAGGGAACGGGCCAAATTAGCTCTTTTAACGTAAATCAGTTATAAAGCTCATTGTAATCCCCAGTTGATTCTGCGTGAGGAATGACAATTGATTGGGACCTTCGAACCAACGACACTGAATGAAATGTACTCGTTTTTCCAGGTTGAATCCCTATATGTACTGCCGCAATCTAATTCAACTTAAAAAAATGTGATGTGATAGCATTTTGGGGGAAAATGTAGTGAAATGAGGCCCTTGAAAGTAAATGTTATGTACTCCATAGTATTCACCGGTTGATTTATCTTTAAAGAAAAAAATAGATAGGCTTTGATATTTTAAAATCCAATTATAAGGGCAGCATGAAGTAAAATGGACACTTTTAGTCATCGGAACCAGTTACTCTATTCATAGTCTGAAGAATAGAGAAACTCAAGAAATGACAACCTGATAATTTCACTAAAACCGCAGGCAACTGAACAAAATGTTCAAGCATTCAAGTGATCTTTTTGTTTGAACAATGACAAAATTCGATCCCAACCAATGAGATTCATTATTGTCATATTTCGCTGATTATTTTTTAGCTGCACTTTGCTATAATACCAAAAATGTTTTGTTCATTTTTCCTGTAATGCGAATTATTTATTGTTTTTTGTTGATTTAAATATCTCTACGGTCACAATACTGCTCACAAATTCAAGCATCCTATCATGTTCGATTGGCTCCGATGCGATTAGCTCCAATAGTCCTATTCGCCAGAAGGCGAATAGAGTGACTGTAGTTGATATGTGATTCATTTTATTCCCCAGATTATTTTACGGTAACCAAAAATAGCAGCAAAAAGGGATCTTTCAGTCACCAAGACCAGTTCAAACGTAGTCTATTGCATTTCCCTGATGATTCTATGTCCGAAATGCACTTGAACTTCAAAAAATCAAATTTCGGGGCAAAACAGGCTTTTACAGTCATGAACACTAAATAAAGTGTGCTTCATCTTATTACATAGCTTTTTTTACACCTTCTTCTCCTTGGTATTACCTCATCACAGGGACAAAGATTGCTTCTCAGCTTAGTGTGCAATACGCACTTCTAGAGTTATTAACTGAGAGCTTTCTTTGCCAAAGTTGCCTTTTTCGCATTCGTATATCGTGTGGTAGGTACGATGATAATCTATATGCCCAGTCAAGGAAATTTCCATTACGAAAAGATCCTGGACCGAGCGGGATTCGCATCCAGACACCTTCAGCATGGCTTTGCTTTGTAGTCGCGGGCTCTAACCACCAGTTACAACTGTTTCAATACAAGAAAAAAGCAATTTTTAGGGTAAAATTGGTCAAAACGGTCAATTTTACACTACTCCAGCAAAAAAAAAACTGTATCCATTCGATTCCTCGACGTTTTTCCCATATAATATAGAAATAGCAATCTGCCGCATGGATTAAGCGTCGGTTTTGAATCATTTTTTCCACTGTGCAATGCATTCCAATTATAGGCCTGAGTGGTGGCCGGAGCGCAGTAGTCATCATCATCGCTGTAACTGGTTCTTTTCGATACCGGCCCTCAGTGGAATGGCTGGAGAAGGTCACAACCACCACCAGCCAGCCAGCCAGCATTGAAAGTCGGAGAAGAGTTGCGCAACAATTTTGCGGTACCTTCTTTCGTGTGGCAAACCGGCCTAAGGAAAAAGGGTTACACTTGAAGCAGAGATGAATAATCGCAACCACCAGCGACGGGGGCGAGGTGCGAATCAGTCCAGAGGGAACCGGGGTAAAATGCACCAGATAAGAAATATGTGCCGAAATGTAGACCAAACAATGAATGAATGAAATGTGTCAATGTATGCATCTAGTTGATTTGTGTCTATCCTCCTTTGTTGCTCCTTCTCCGGCAGCTTTATTTTTTACCGCAATAAAAATATTAAAACCTTGATCGTGGGCTTCGTGGCCGTGCGGTTAGTGTCGCCAGGCAATGAGCGCATCGTGTCATGAGGTGTGGGTTCGATTCCCGCTGCAGCCATTGAAACTTTTCGTCAGGAATGTTTCTCGGCTGTACCATTGGAGCATGCTTGTCCGTTGTCTAGTGTTAAGTTACAGTCTGTGCAGCTAAATGGCTGAAGACGGTGTCCGTGTCTTTTTTTTATAACTTTTTTGTTTCTCGAAATTTTTGCACTATTTTTTTCACAAGTTCTCAAAAAACTCTTCTAGTTTAAGAATGTTTGTCGATATCTGTCGTTGGTGATCTGGTTTTAAAGATATTCCGATTTTCTTTAGGGGACCGACATTCTCCGTATGAAATGTCTTTAGAAGCAACACTAATATTCCTTTCCCATTCCAACTGACTGTAAGGACTTGGCCAGCGCCGTTATTGATCATTAATTTGGATCGAAGTTCAATGCTTAACAGTTTCGATCAATCACATGTGCTGTCAGTCTATGCTATGCTATGCTATATGAGTATACTAATGTACATTATTTGGTTGGCAAAAAACTACAAATGACCAAACTTCTATAACTGTTGTCATTTTGCTCCGACTAATGAAGTGCTTGTAACCCGTATCAGAAGAACAACAAAGAGTTATAAAAGGCTTAAAAAAATTCAAATTATCACTATAGCAACGACAATCGAAATGATCGGGATAGTTACATCAAACCTGTGCTTTTCGAATTTATTGTTCTATCTTCCAGTTTAGTTATTCAAAATGTGTGAAATTCTCAGGGTGTGAACTATTTACAGCGTTTCATCAATTTGTTTATCCCAAAAAATTAATAAGGTGCATTTTGCCTCGACATTGCATATTATTTCAGACATCCCTACTGGTTCTTCTCTGTAGGGATCGAGAACTGGAAGAAGGGGAGTTTTCACGCGATCGATTACTCTAGGTGCCTAGGGGGTCATCCATTTATTACGTAAGAGTTGATGCGGGTACGGGGAAGTTGAGACTTCTTACCATGCAAATACAAATTATTTTAGATTGTCATATAAAAAATGATACTTTGGAGCAGGGATGCTGCCCGAAAACCCCCAACATTGCCTCTCGTAAATAATGGACAGCCTCTAGTGCTGCATTGCGGAACGGAGATAGCCTGGGTGCAGGTGACCTACATCAGAGAGAAACAAAAACACGAACAGGTTTGTTCGATGTTGGTAATTGATTCCGATGGGGTTCCTAGGAATCGAATTATTAAATGTAATTAGCTTGGCTATGTACAAGCGTAGCAGCAGTTATGCTAAACAGCATCCTGGAAGGTTTATTGGGGTCACGGTATGTTAAATGGTCCAGTTCATGTAAATCACGAACTCAACGGAAATGACAGTTGAAATTGATTTTTGAATACTTAAGGTGTTACCAATTGGATGGTTTACCCTATAGCATCACCACTGAGCAGAGAAGAGAGCAGAAGCAATGGAGGTCTATACTGCTGTTCAGTGTGAACAGGATGTACCGCTGCATATATACATGCTATAAAACAATAATCACTATTGCATAAATCACATTCTTTTGCCTCAATTTCCAATAAGACAATTCTCGATGTTAAATTTGTAGTACTAGATTCCAAAATATGAATAAAATAACCCTTTCAAATATAATTATAAGATAGGCATGCAAATAAATAAAACACTCCTAAGAAACGGTCAAATTAAATAACACAGAACACAGTTTGTTAAACACTAGGTACACTTCACATACAAATCATACCAACTGGATCGGATTAAAAAGAAGATATGTCGAAAATGAGGGAGACAATACCTAAAAAAAGGGAAAATCAAGGGTAATTATTGGGTCAGAGCCAACTAGAAGGTCTTTTCCACACGGACAGTGAACGAAGTCAGTTCGAAACCAATTAATAGAGACCAGTTAAAGTTAGTAGTTGTAGTTATCTGAACAAAGTGGAAGAGTTATATAAAACCACAAAGAACCCCCGTTTGAATCAGGTAAACCCAATAATCTTACCCTTACGCGAATGTGCTAAGTTTGTCCTCATTCCCCTCAATTAGGATCCATTAAGTTATTGACTCCGCTGTAAAGCGTTGAGCACCCGTCGGTCCTCTAGTACCGTCGGATAGATTGCCAAGCACGTGGAGGCATCGTGGCTTCCGAAATACGATTGTAGCCGATAGTCATCTCACATCCGAGCGTCAAGGCAGCGCTGAGAATTCCAATAGGACACACGTCGGTATCCAGTTCGTCATCCAGCGGTTCCCGATCATCTAAGCCGGCCGGCCAACAATACCACCCCACACACAGACACACACCTCATAAGTAGAGTAAGTAGAAGGAATAAAGTGTTTAAAATTGAAGACTGTTGTAGTTGTTGAGCTTTCTGATCGGCCTGCGTGTCTCTCCGTTGTCTAAGCCGACCATGAGAAAAGAGGCGGGTGTAGCCCACCCCAGACGGCTTCCGTGGCTTGACCAGAAGTCAGGGGAATGCTTGGTCAAGATCCTTCAGGTCTTGGCATTCCAGGAATTGTTCTCCAGTAACAAAGGATCCGAAAATTCGGATAAAAGGGTTTGCTTTGGATTAATTAGCTCAGTTTTTAAGTATAGTTAATCAAACTTCAGTTTAAATAAAATTTCGCCTAATTTTCTTACAGAGATCTTTCTAACCTTCAGGTAAGAAAGAAGTTCAATTGAAACTTGTTCTGAACCTTCTAGTTTTGAAAGATTCATGAGTTTCTCTTTAGAGAATCAAGTTCTGTTAAAATCCCTAGCGTTTCACTGAAACAAGGTTAGCGATAGCGCTAGCGTAGTTACGGTATGCTTCGTAGATTGGATACTAGCAATGTTCATGTTCCTTTTGATAATCCCATCTAGACTGCTTTCAAGGACAAGGCTGGAGAGTGAACCGTGATCTTATCTTAAACAATAATATCAATGAAATGAACATCGCTATTCCCGGCCACGCCCATCTTTACCGTAACATGGGATAAGAGAAGGAAATGTTGATGTAGCACTTTCTAACGAGAGGCCTCCGACTCAGTGACACCCTCATAAGTGCTACGGAGATGGATGTTGGTTGAGGTATAAGGTCAGGGTTAGCCTTAAAAGCTGACGATAGACCAAGAGCATTTGTTGTTTAAATGTTTTTAATTTAATCTTTTGAATGCCGGTACTCAAAAGAAGGAAACTATGTTTTATTAAAAGTATAAAAAAAACTATATTCTGCTTGTCAAGTATTAAAAAGCAGAACCGGGTCATCGGATTGTTCCAAACACGAGCAGCACAAAAATAAAATAAAATAAAGCTACAAAAAGTAAACTTCGCAAGGCAAAAAAAACTTAACAGACCTGCCAAAACACACGTTTTAAAAAAACAGGTTTGGACAAAACAAAATTGTCTGAGCATTACCACGTAGGACAAACTCTATTAAAAGAAGATAAGGATAAAAATGTCTATGAAGAAAACGGTTTAAACAGGCGAATCAAGTAAATAAACCGAACTCTTAATAATCGAAAAAAAGGTTTCGAAACACAATTTGTTCAGTAATTTCCGACGGCTAAAAAGCCTACACGCACTCCAAAATACAATAATTAATCTCAACTTATCCAGCTTTTTACGCTAGCATGCCATAATCACCCCCTTCTTGCCCACACTATAATTTTCTTTATGGCAAAATCAAAGCAAGCTTTGTGATGTAAAAAATTGTCATTGAAACGTCAAAAGTCTTCATTATTGGTTTTGAAAATAGAAAAAAAAATTTCTTGTTCAATTATTTCATTATTTATCATTATTTTAGGTCAATGAAAAGCGTTTGGAAGCAGCAACTTGGAGAACAGGATTCCTTTTATCATGAAGAATTTGTATGGCTCTACAAGCTGGACAAAAAACAAGATGTTAAAATGTTTTCTTCAGCGTGACCACTGAGCAACGGATTATTCATTTCTACTGAACGCTCTTGTACTTTGATAAAGTATTCAAAGGATATTATAAGTTTAAAAGGTTAGCAACATTTTACTCGAAAATAGACTATAAAAAGTTAAAAGCGCAGATTGCCAAGTCTTCGACCGATTTCCTTGTGTTCTATGTGTTCGGCTGGTTTTCAAACTATGCCATGCTACAGGAATAACTTTTTTTTTCTCCCACACTTTTAAGAATCATTCGATTGTACGCAATTAATCGAAAATAATACCAATCTATTTCCATAGACTAGCCTCTTCTTAATCATGCGATATGTCTTGCTTATGCTAAGAGTCGGAAGGGGTAAGACTTGGTGTCGAATGAGGTGTCAACACTCGACACGCTTTTATTTAGTTGATATTAGTCATTTCACATTATTCGAGGTCATACCAATTCGTTCCCGATTTGAGCATGAGCATGATTGACCGCCCGCAGTTGCTACTCCGTTAATGCAAGAACAGCTGTACTTACACAGGGAACCAACAGACACTACTCGGGATCAGTAGCATCCTCAATGTATAAGTACTGGTGCTCTCATTATTATGATAAACAATACCGGCGCCGGCTGCGTCAGAATGCAGGTCAATTTGGGAATGGGAGGGAAATGTTGACGTGTTACTTGCTTTACAGAAGCCGAGGAGTCCTCTGCACTTCCACAAGAAAACACTGGTTCAACGTATCAAACTCTACTGACGCGTTTTTTTTGTTTTTCACCGGCACACTTCGTTTTTTCTTCCGTGCAACGCGAACCGGACACAATGGATCCGGATTCCGTCACTCGTCCACAAAGGAACATGCAACAGACTCAACGGATCCAACACTACTGACGCGTTTGTTTCTTTTTTTTTCACCGGCACATTTCGTTTTTTCTTCCGCGCAGCGCAAACTGGACACAATGCATCCGAATTCCGTAGCTCGCCCACAAGGAGCATGCAACAGATTCAAGGGATCCAACACTACTCCATGGCAATTCGTTCCCGATTTTCAAAAAAACTCTGTGCATATGAAAAAGCCTTCCAGCATGTTCTCATTGGGCCACCAACCATGTACGGCTCATATTCATGGATGCTCCCATATTGACTCATACTAGGTATTTTAGAGAATTCAACCATGATGCAGATCTTATCGTATCCATATTTTGCTCATTCCTAAGTTTTTAGGATGCTGTCATTGTATTCCTGAAAATAAAACAAATTAGTTACCAAAAAATAAAAGCCGAAATGTAAATTATGCGAAATCGAGCAAAAAAGTGACAGAAGAACGAAACCAGCATTCCACGCGCGCAGCTTACTGCGATCCCAGTCAAAAGTTTCATTGAAACAGAGTTTGTACCAAAAGAAAACTTCGACACCATTTTGTGACTGTTTTTTTCATTTTCCACGTTTTTTCTGATAGTGCCGTGTGGCTTTCATTCGCAAGAGTGAGAGAGAGTGTTAACCAAGCACTCACTCAATTGAGGTGGGCTGATGCTGATGTTTTTAAAGTTCTATATTTCCTCCCAGTTTTCTGTAAATGAGAAAAAATCCCACGGTTTAATATAGGATGCTCACTTGGACGCTCAGCACGGTAGATGAATTGAATGTCACTTGGTGTGGTCTTTCACAAATACAGCACTCAGTCTCTGTCAGTTCTCACACCGTGGAACTGAATACGAACGCAGGCTACTCAACGGAGATGTGGAGAACGTAGGAAGGATCAAACATTTCGGTTCAATGTTATATAATGGAGTTGGAATACTCCTGAGTCTCAATTCTGATAGAATCTTTGAAGGAGTTTCTAGATTGGATATTTTTTTAAGAAATCATTAGATTTATTCCAGGAATAAGGTTTGCAGAATCTCCCGGAGGAATCAATTGAGTTTCTTTAGAGTTCTCTTAAGAATATCGTGAGTCAACTATTGGACAAACCATTGGTTAAACTTTGGGAGAAAATCCAGAAACAACTCCTTAAAAGCATTAGAGGAGCTTCTTGAAATTGAATAAGCGTGGCGTGAGAGGAAATTACAAAGGAATTGTTGGAGAGGAATTCTTGCAGAAATGCTATGAAACCCCTAAAGGTACTTTGGGAGGAATGTCTAAATGAATCCTTAAAAATCCTGTAGTAATATTCGGAAAATTTATTGGCGGAGGATTGTTTCTTGGCATACCAAATAAATCGTAGAACGGATTGTTTATAAGCGTTCCGAAAATGCTAAAATTTTATCAATTTTCAATACATGTATATAAAGCCTCAAATGATCTCGATTAAAATGAAAACAGCTGTTACATGAAGTGTCATACTAATATTTTTTAGTTTTGCATTCGTTTTTCTTAACCGATTAACAAAAATTATGATATTTCGTTCAGTATGCGGCGGGTAACGCACTATCAAAGTTACCCGCATTATCATAGATACCGTAAAACGGGGTAACTTTGATAATGCGGGTAACTTTGATAGTGCGTAACCCATCGCATACTAAATGAAATATCATAATTTCTGATAATCAGTTAAGCAAAACGAATGCAAAACTAAAGAATATTAGTATGACACTTCATGTAAGAGCGGTTTTCATTTTAATCAAGAACATTTTAGGCTTTTTATACGAATTTAAAAAATTTACACAATTTCAGCATTTTCAAAACGCTTACAAACAATCTGTTCTACGATCACTATTTGATGTAGTTTTGAATAGTTGGCCACTTATCTTTGATAGCCTAGTTATCATAGAACTTGAATACGGTCTCAAATCTCTTAGCGAAAAGCATATTCACAAACTGGGACCATTTTTGTAATCTAAGTCAGAAATTTCCATATAACGTTAAACGCCTAGAGGTATGCAATGCCCTACAAATGTTCGTTATTCATTCAATTTTGTTTGAACCATACTCCATTATCAAAGTTACCCCAAAACAGAAAACCAACTTTCGATGGTATAAAAAATATATATCCATTCAAAATAAATCTTTTGGCAATTTATCGACTGTAATCGATAGCTAGGATGCCAGTACTTGTTTTAAAAATATAAATTGTAAATCTTTGAAACAGCATGCAAAAATATTCAAGTTTTCTTCGAAAAAACTATCAAAGTTACCCCGTTTTACGGTACCTCGTTTTACGGTAGGTTGAATTTTTCATTCAAAATCATTAACTCACGTGAATGACATCAAAAAATAGCAATAGGTATGGGAAACCCGTTGAATGCCTATCGAAACTTAAGTTGTTATAAACTATAAAAAATCGCTAATATTCCAAAAGACAAACAAAAATTCATTGATAACAAATCTTTGAGTTGTTTTACAAACTTGTATAAAAATTAATTTCAAAAATATGCTACTGGAAAGGAAATATAAAACAGTCCTGGTGGTCATATTTTATAAATTTATATTTGGACTATGACTAAAATTCAGAAGAGTACACGTCTCGAAAGCTGTGAGGTGCCTGGGATTGATTCCAGGACCATGATCTTTTCGTAATAGAAATCTGCAACACTTCTTCACCCTCTGAGTTAGTTGAGGAAGTTTCAACAAAATTGAAACAAAATCAGTTATAATAGTTACATAGTAACTGCTGCTTAAAACTTGTTCTGATAATGATTGTTACAAAGAATCTGAGAGTAATTTCTTATACATTATCAGTTTTATTGCGTACTAGTGGTCCCGGTAAACTTCGTATTGCCATCAAGTAGGCCGTTGAAAAACGCTATGGATAGTCCCATTCGAAATGACAGTTCCGTTTACTTTCATTTTTCTCGATTGTCCTGAGATTATCCCGGGATTTTTATACATACAAACACGTCGGAACCCTTAAGAAACAAAATGGAGAAATAATCATTCAAATACGTTGATCCGTTCGTTAGTTATTTCGTGACATACTTAAACACTATTCCATTTTTATTTATATAGATTAAGAGAATAACAAATTTAGTAGAAAATCAGTTATTGAAGATAACACAATCAGTTATGTCTATGTTTTATTTATAACGTAATGAGTTACATTTTTGTTTGAATTTTAACATGTTTTGTTTTAATTTTGTTTCATAGAGTAAATTTGGTTATATTTTTTGTTATTTTAACTACTAACTAGCCAAAAATTATATCATATTTTGTTACGAAAAACGTCCTATCTACGTAATAAGTTCTGCAACAATTCAGTTGTAATCCACTGGTCGGGCGGCTTCTACCTCTTGGGTGTGTTTCTAAAACAATTTTTGAAAGAACTCTTGGATGAATTCTCGTGAATTTTAAGTTTTCTTGAACTTGAAAAAAATTCAATAACCTCATAAAACCATAAAATAAAGATGTCGAAAATTAAAATTTTTGCATCAAAAAATATTCTGAGTGGGTTCCGATCAGAATCATTCAGAAATGATTGTTATAAAGAAATATAAAGTGTTTATACAGATGCCGAGCTCAAATATTTATCGTACAACAATTCTGTAGAGTATTCTGCTTCCTACAATGGAATCACGAACTTCTTCACTTCCTTATTGCATCAACAATTGAGCGCCAAAGACCTCTGTCGGCATAATGACCAGCACTGAGTTTACCTAAGGCAAACATTTACCCTCTCACAAACGAACGTTTCTCGGTAACGGCTCCAAATTTGGAGCTCGGTCAATTTCTTCCGGGATGAATCTCTTATCTGAGCTATTTTGCTCTCGTTTTTTGCCTCTATTGACAAATGCGAATATCTACTTAGCGGGCACCCTTGGAAACAGGGTTGAATACTTCCGTTGACCTGAAAGACGTTTTGCCTTCGGTGACGTCGTCCGTGAAAAACATAATTCTTAGACAAGTAATCACAAATCTTTGCCTACCGATAAGATAATTTTTAAAGTGAATTGTAAATGTTTGTTACACACAGATTACGTCACTAAACTGTAAGAAATACATAATTGTCAACAGCTTCTCTTACAATATGTTATTTAATTATTTTTTTATATATTTATTAGTATCATTTTAAACATTTGTTCAATATTTTATATATTTGCTACATTTGGCTTGAATGTACCTTCAATGTGATCATTGTAAGTAAAATTTTTATCTAGCATAAGCCCTAAATACTTAACTTCATTTGACCAATTTATTGGAACCCTACTTGAAGGCTTGAAATAAAGCGCTCTGGACGTTTTTTGATGAAGATAGAGAAAATTCTATCATCGCCCGGAGCTTTATTATTTTGAAGGAGAACTATTATCACTTCTTTCAAATCAGACCCTAGGAGTGTTCAAAAACGTTCTCTTGATTGAGATTTTTTTAGGTCCTGAGTATCAACTCACTCAGGATCTAAAAAAAAATTCAATTGAACTGATGAGTCCTGAATTGATATTGTGCTCGCTTTCAAACTGCATAGCAAATTTATGAGCGAAGCTTTTCGCAATAGTAATAATTAGTAATATTTGTTTTTCCTTTGCCGGAATTGGCTTTTAAGGGGTTTTCAAAATTTTAAATAATCTCAAAAAAAAGTTGTTTTTTCAATTGAGAGAACCTTTTTTTTATATCGGTCTTGCCATATAATTTTCATATCAGGATCGCGAGTGCGTTGAAATTGCCTTCTTCTCATATTTGGAGGACGGATTAAGAGTTTAAGATCATCTCCTATAATCACGCATTTGAAGTTTACTTCACAGTCTCGTATTGGAATGCCTCTTCTTTTATGGTATGATTATTTTAGTTTTTGTAATCTGCGATATCAAGAATTGCATTCCATTCACTCCAAAAGGCAAGATGTATGATCTGTAGTTAGAAGTATACGATTAGAAAATGTTTCTGAGCACAATTATTATGACTGAGTTATGACTTACAGTCTCCATAATCCCTACATAGTTTTGTTCAATTCGTGAGAACTAGGTGCGTCAATATTGGAACAGTTTTAACGCAGAGTTACGCGCTCTTCCGCATTTTTGCCGAGTCCAGTTCGACGCGCAACTTGCAACTCTTCAATCGAATGCAGCATTAAGCCCAAAATCGGATGGCTATGGCTCAGTTATCTGATTGTAAGTTTGCAGAATTTTAAAAAGCAATGCTACTCGTGCCGTTAATGCTCTCGTATTCGCTACAATGAGTCGCGTGCGATCTCTCCCGTAAAATCTTTACCGTATATATATTCCTTTTATGGCACATCCATTACGCGGTTTAATCGTAATTACGTGTGAATCGGTTTATGATTCGGAATCAAATCAAGTGTTTGGATCCTAACGTCGGTTTTGGAGTGGTGGTGAAAAACAACGAAACTGCCACACTAATATTATTTGATGTGATGTCTAGAATGCATCCTTTTACATAAGTACAATAAGATTTATCATAATTGCAATACAAATTACATCACGATGAGTGTCCATCTTGGCATATGTTCAACCGAAACACTAAAGTATATTTTTTGGTTCTCAAACAGAGGAGCGACTTTTCCGCATTAATATAGTGCACCTTTCCAGAACTGGTTGTATTTATACAACAGACTTGAACAAATTTTAGACACAACTAAAATGTGCACAAGGTCGTACATGAACCGTAACAAAATTTAGCCAAAATGCCTGTTGATATTCTAGCGTAAGCAATTGACGACCATAAAAATTAACTACACCAAAAGCAACTGATCAATCGAGGGGCAACTTGAGCACTCTGCCTATACTTATCTGACGAAGAAGCAACCGAGTTAATAGCTCTTTGTCATTGGCGCTTGCAGTAAAGTTCACGTGAATTGCAAATGTGAATATTCGATCACCAATTTCAAACGAGAATCCGTTTCCCCAGAAGTGTGATCTGGGTGAAACTCCTGTCGAAGTGATAATTGCTGTGACAGAGAACAAGGCTACGAAAAATCGTCTCCACTGGGAGCGCGTGGAGACATCGAGACTAGCGTTGCTGTTCTGCTGGATGGTTCGGGCGAAATTTCGGGTTTCCCAATTAGCACGCACTGTCAACTGTTGACTAATGCAGCCAACTGTGTCGCTGATCAGATATTTATCTGATTTTTGGTGATGGACTTGTTTGCGTAACGGGCAATAAGATGAGAGACGTTTCTGAAAATTATAAATGAATATAATATTCGACCAGGGGAGGGGTGGATTGGATACAGTGTCCTGTTTGAGAGAAAATCGTATTAGGTATAAAGGCTATAAAGAAGCATAGGTATTGCATAATTCAATCTCATTTGATTATTTTCAAGCACGATCCAAGAAAAACATCCCATCAGTTGCGGTCCACGATCGGCAATGTATCGTAAGTTGTAACAAGTATGATGAATAGAAGCAGCGAACGAGAACCCCAAAGAGATGATGAAATCCATTTTTCTCGCTTGTTTACCGTTGGGATAGGTATTTTACTTTACTTACTCGATAAACAATCCCCGAACATCCGACAGCAATAGTGTCCCCTAGGTTTGGAGTTTGTTTAGAGGGGTTTTATCATGCACTGCTATCCCCCCGATCTGATCGGAGTTGTAGCAGTATACGATAAACAGTCTCTCATAAGGGCAACTTCGCCGGTAGTGAAAATCACTGGTTTGGTCCAAATTGTTAGACCATGTTAAAACTTGGAACTTGCACCGGTGTTGCAAATGATGCTCCAATTTTACTTTATACCAGTTTTCTGGTCTATTTTTTTTGGAACAGGCTGCCTGGTCCATTTTTGGTCGGATTTGGAATAATATTTGAGCTGTTCCAAATCTGGTTTGACACATGTTTGTTTACCAGTTCGGATTTTTCTCACTGAAACAGCTTGACAGTCTACGAAGTGAAAAAGAGGGATTTAAGAAGGAAGGCGGAAAAACAATCCTACAGGAATCAGAGCCACCTCCAGGAATCATCAGATTATTTCTCCGGAGAATATTCCGGGGAAGTGCGCCTAAAAAATCTCTAGGAGATCTTCCAGGAATTCTACCGAAGTGCCTACCAGGATTTTCACCAGGAACTCTTCCTCCGATTTCCACCAGGAATTCCGCTGTGGATGTCTTTCAGACATGCATCTGGATATTTACCTCAGGAATTCCACTTGAGATTTCCACGAGGAATATCTCCAGGGATTTGCTCCAGGAATTCCCCCAGGGAATTCTCCCAGGAATGCCTTTAAAAATTTGCACCAGAATTTTCTCCACGAATTCCTCCAGTAATTTCTCATGGGATTTCTACCAGAAATTATTCCGTGGCTTTCCTCCAGAAATTTATGCGGGGATTTCTTACAGCAATTCTTAAGGAATTCCCTCCAGGAATTTCTCTGGGGATTTGTTCCGGAAATTCCTGCGGGGTTTTCACCATGGAGAATTCTCTTGAGATTTCTACCAGGATTTTCTCCAGCAAATTCTGCGAAGATTCCTCACAAAAATTCTCCGCGATTCCCTCCAGGAATATCACCGAGAACTTGCTCAATTCATCCGGGGATTCCTTCAGCAATTCCTTTAAAGATTTCTACCATGAATTTCTCTAGATATTTCTCCGGAGTTTTCCTCTAGGATTTTCTCATGGGATTTCCACCTGGAAGTCCTCCACGGATTGCCTACAGAAATTTGTGCAGGGATTTCTTACAGCTTACAGGAATTCATCCGGAGATTTCCTCCAGAAATTCCTCCGATTTTTTCAAAATATCCCCCAGGGATTTCCTCCACAGTTGGTCTAATTAATTTACTTTTGCAGGAGTCTCTCCAGGAATTCCTTCCGTGTTCCTCTAGAAATTCCACCGGAGTTCCTTCACGAATTATTTTAGAATTTCTGCCGTAACTTCCTTCTAAGCCCACCGGGAATCGCTTCAGAGTTCCTCTGAGAATTCAACCGTAGTTACTACGAGAAACCCTTCGGATCTTCACTGTAAATTCCTTTCGATTTCCTTCATGGATTTTTTAGGAATTCTATCAAAGTTCCTCCAGCAATTTCTCGGATTTGCTCCAGAAATTTCTCCCAGCTCCTTTTGAATTTTCTTTGGAGATCCTCCTGGATTTTTTTCAGAGTTCTTCCGGGACTCCTTTAATGGTTTCGTCAGGAATTTCTCCTGCGTATCTCTAAAAACTATTCCTCCAGCAATTCCTTCAAAGTCTAATTTGTTTGAAAGTCCTCCAAGAATTTATTCAGAGCTCTGTCATGAATTTTTGGGGCTATGCTCTTCAGAAACATTTTCGAGCCCAGCCGCTTAGCGGCCAACGGTTTTTTCCGGAATTTCTCCAGAAGTTTTTCAGAGTTCTAGTAACACCTCGGAAATACTCCTCTTCTAGAAACGTATCCGGAGTTTCTCTAATAATTGCTCCAGACTTCCTCCAGGAATTCCATTGGAGTTTCTCTAGTATTTTGTACAGAATTCCAAAATTTCTCCGGAAATTCCTTCGAAGTTCCTCAGAGAAGTCTTTCGGAACTTCACCGGTAACTCCTCCTGAGTTGCTTCAGAAATTTCTCCAGAGTTCTTCAGCAATTCTTCTGTTTTTTATCTTTTGAGCATTTCCTCTGAAGTTCCCCCAGAGCTCCAACGTGAATCCTTTTGGATTTCCTTCATAGTTATTTTTAAAAGTTTTTCGTAGTTCTTTCAGGAATATCTCCAGAGTTTCACCAATTCCTCCAGAAATTCTTGAGGAGTTCCTTTAGCAATTTTTCTGAAGTTCCTCCAGAAATTTATCCGGAGTTCCTCCAGGAATTCCTTAAGAGTTTCTATAAGAATTTCTTAGGAATTCCTAAAAGGTTTGCTTTGGAGTATCCTTCGGAGCTTCTTCAGGAAAACTTTTCGGTGTTCCTCTAAAGCAGGGGTTTTCAACCTTTTTGGCTCGTGGAGCACTTTTTAAAATAAAACTGTTCCTCATCACTACATAGTTTGAAATCTGAACTTTTTACGAGCTAAACTGCCGTGAATCGCAAGTCAGTCCAATCTGCATTTTCGTCAAAATTGAGTTTAATTCAGTTTTCAACATATTTTCCAATGCTCTTTCCGCTCCACTCATAAGATAATATGATTTGTACGGAAAAAATTGGAAAAAATAGCAAGTTAAATTGTCCCATAATGAAAAGTAACCGCATATCAGTCCTACTACAGATTTCCACCCCGTGTAACACAAAAAATAACCGTGTTTTTATCATCTCTATATTTTTCTCGAAAAGACATCGAAGTGAAAAGCAAATTGTGAAAGTTTCACTAAGATCTGATCATGTTTCAATCCTCTGGGATTTTTTAATATTCGTATGGAAAACGAGTTTGATAACTTCACAGCCCATTTTCTCAATGCCTACTTTTTACAGATGGGACTGACTTGCGATTCACGGCAGTAAAATCGACCTAAATCGAGCTTAAAACTTTCATAAATATAAAGATGATTTGAAGCCAAAACTCAATTTTTCAATTACACAAGTCTTGAGAACCAAAAATTCTAAATATGAAAACTTGATCGATTGCTCACTTGCTGTTAGTGACTAATCGATTAAGTTTTCAGCTTGGTTCTTTAGATTTATGCTCGAGATAATTTAACGTTTGGCTTCGATTCATCTCAATTTTGATTTCTTTTATTCAACTTTGAATTCAAATCTTAAAAGGTTGAGATCTTAAGGATTGAGAAAGTTTTTTTTTTACTTCAGGCTCAAACTGTGACAATAGAGTCTCAAAACTTTTGATAAAATCTTGTTTTAATTAATAACACGATAGAACCTGTTCTTGCCTAAATTTCCCACTCCCGTGACGGCTATATCACATTTACACTATTATTTAAAAAATGTATCTAAATTTAAACCTTGACACTTTGGATCATGTTTGACGTTTGCTTAGTCGACAAAAAACGCCTTTTAGGTTATTCCTATCTGAAGTTCCGGATGCTACACGGAAAACAGAATACAGCCATAATTTTAGTTTAAACCAAGAAGTGTGACAAAATCCCAAAAATTGTAAAAACAAGTGTTTTAAACATAAACAAACGAACAATATTAAATAATTGCGAGAAAAAATGTGTTTCTGAACTAAACTCAAGCGTTCGGTATCAACATCGAGAGAGGACCCTACACACTTAAATTATTTCACCGACCTCAGTGAAATTTTTCGCCGAGAACCCAACAGCTGAGAGCTCGGTAAAATTTAACGCCGAATCTCGGTACTTATTTTACCGTGATTTCGGCAATCCGAATTTTTTGCCGAGATCTCGGCGAACGTTACCGAGATTCGGTAAACGTTTACCGAGATCTCGGTAAAAGTTTTACCGAGAATCGTCAAATTATTACCGAGATATCAGCTGTTGGGTTCTCGGCGAAACCGTTTAAGTGTGTATTAGACATCTAAATAAAATTTGGTTATCCATCAAATATTACAAAATTCGTGGTTTGAGACCAACATAAATTTTCGATATTTAGTTGTTGTACCGAACAATTGAGCGAGTTTTTGGAGCGAAAGGCTTCCTTTTTTATTGACTCTTTATTATAGGAAAATTCAGCCCTAGGCTGGTTCATTCCCGTTGTGTAATCACAAGTACAGCACTCACGGAAATGTTCGATGAAGTAATTGTAAGTTCAATAATGCTTGATATTTTAATACCATAACGTCAAAAACAGTAAGAGGTGAATATGAATTAAAATCTCTAAATTTTCAAAAGCACAAATCTAGAAAACAAAACAACGATCTTGAATGAAAATAAGATCAATTGTTCGCATTCAAATTTTCAGCGCGATTGGTTTTTTGTTCTCTTAATTCGAACTTTTGGTAATTGTAGATATGGCATAGGTTGGTATACCTAATTAAAACTGTGTTTCAAAGCAAAAAGTTGAGATACATCCAGACATTGGTGCAAATTTTCAAAACTGTCGCGGAGCACCTGCCAAGGCTTCGCGGAGCACCAAGTGCTCCGCGGAGCACGATATGAAAACCGCTGCTCTAAAGTGTTCCTCCAGGAATTCATTCTGTGAATTCATCCAAAACTTTTCCCGGAAATCCGAAGGCCCCACCGGGAATTCCTTCGGATTGCCTCCATAGTTCCTGCAGGAATTCTTTGGAGTTCTTTCAGAAGTTCCTTGAAATTCTTCCCAGAAATTCGTTTGAATATGCTCCAGAAATTTCTGCAGTGTTCCTCCGGAATGTCCTTAACAGTTCCTTAAGGATTTTTTCCGGAATTTCTCAAAAACCTCCAGCAAATCCTTCGGAGTTCCCCAAGATTTTTTTTGGAGTTCCTCGAAAAATTTCTTCAGAGTTCCACATGGATTTTCCTTGGAGTTCCTCCGGGAATTCCTTTTGAGTTCCACTGATATTTCCTTCAAATTTCCGCCATTGTTCCTTCAGGAATTTTATCGGAGTATCTCTAAAAATTCTTCAGAGTTCCTCTAGTAATTCCTTAGAAATACTTCGGAGTCTCATAGAAATTCTTCTGGAGTTACGGCCCCAGTCAAACGTCAGAACGCTTGATCCCTACCAGATAGCGAGCTTGCTTGTGACAGCCATTAGCGATCGTAAAAAGCTGGATTTATCAACTTGCGAAACATTGCCGATCATGGACCGATACTGATGTGATGCTTTTATTCGCTTGCTACAAAATCAAATGAGAGCGAATTCTGCAATGCCTGATGATCACATATTTCTGAAAGCTGGCAACACTGTTCAAATAAAACCAGAGACAGTGTAAAAACCTAAAGTTTCATCATACGTTACGTGTGACAATTTGAAATTCTTTATAGTTAACGATAACAAAAGTGAACTTTCCACTACTACGCAGGCGTTTGGATGCCTAAGAGACCAGCATTTATACACTACCGTAATCTGGTGCTTCTGATTGACAAACACTGGAATTTAGGTTTTGTGCAGTGAATAATCGATTCAACCAATATGCGTCAACAAAGACATTGTCCTCTCCTATTCTTGTTACAACAATCTTATACAGCAACAACAGTTTATCACAACTTGACCAGATTATGACAATGATCGCTCACCGCGTGCGTAACGATTTTTTAGGCTTTGCATTGCAATTTTCGAAAACTTTCTTCATGTTGGTAAACATTGGCACATTTTTGCACAACAACCATCGAACAAATTTGATTTTGTGTTTTAAATAACTGATTAATGACGAGATGAAAACGTTGCAACGATGTTTGTCATAACAATTTTTCTTGAGATTGTTTCCCAATCCGCAAGCATTGGGACAAACGATGATGAGAGCGCTTCTTTTGTTGTTTGTTTTGCGTCTGTTCCGATGACAATTTGATTCACTGGTAATACCTCAATTTGCCTGTGGATTGCCACCAAGAAACGTCAACACTATAAAACACTAGTTCTATGTGGATTGATTTCTGTAAGTGCAAAATTTACCTGGAAAAGAAGAGAAAGAAACGAAAATTAGCATATTTGCTTCATTGTGTTTGAACTGTGAAAAAAAAGGTATAATTTATAATAACAAGTATGTGAAATCTTTAATGTAAGCTGGTTAAATTTGTAAACTAACACTTTTAGAAGAAATCAAAGATGAAGTGAAATTTGCAATTTTCTGTAATTCCGATCGAGCAGAAAAACGATAAAAACTGCCAAATCGATCAGGATTCACCACTTTACTTTACAGACTCGTTGCTGTGAACAACATTTGTGGAAACATGATGTGGAATTGAGAGGAGAGTTTTTCTACACTGTTTAAAATAATGAAGATTACACGTCTTGTAAACTTCAGTTATGCGATGTAAACATGACGTCACGTGAATTTAAGTCTGAAACAAAGTAAAAATGTGTTATACGTCACGTAATCACACAGGATCCTGCTGAAATACATGACATATAATTGAAGTTTACATGACATATCATGTAAATCTCCATGATATTTCACGCTCCAATTATGTGCATTAATGTATCAGAAATTTACACGTTTTGTGCGAACTGTATAATGTTTACTTCATTTTATTACTTCAATTCGCAATAACATTGATATTTTTCAAAAGGATGCGATAAGAGTAGTTTAAGTCGAGATTTTTCGCAAAGTGTGTTGTGAGGGAATTCAGAATTATTCTCAAATTAGTCTAGAATAATAAAGAATAAGTTGAAAGTGAATTTGTGTCTAAATCGAACAGTCGATTCTATTTGAGTGAGTCGATAATCGAGAGTGAGTCATAGTTGGGTTGAGAATGAGTGTGTAGAAAATTGAATAAGAGTCGAAACTGATAACACAGTGTAACAAAAAAGACATTTTTGCGTGTCTCAAGGATCAAATTATGTGTCTCAAGTAGATTTGGGGTTGCTGAATCTTATGTCATTTTCGGAAACGTTCCAGCACGTCACATTTTTTTGCTACAGGTCGTCAAAGTTGTATAAAACACTGGTTTTATTGATGTTTACATATAATTTGAGGTATAATTTATCAAACTTTTTTTGTAATCTAATCCACCAAACATGATATTTTGCACTTAAACTTTCATTTTGGATATAATTTGGATGAAATTGCGCGGTTAAATATAGGTTAAACCGATTTATTCAACATGCTTGCTGTCGCCATACAAAATTCTTCGTTTCTCTCATATGGGAAAATACAATACTTTTTTAAACCATCAAAAAATAACTTTTCCACATCGAAAGTATTATAAACTTTGTTAAAAAGTATTGTTATACATATAAAGATTGAACTCTATGGCAAATAAAGCGAATAAAATTCCTTACAAGCTGGCAAAGAAGTTGGCTAAAATAGTCATTTTTTGCATTTTCAACAGCCAATTTCTCGAAAACTAGACGTGCTATGATATTTCTACAAACGGCAATGGATTCAGCAACCCTCAATTGAATGAATAGCGGTATTCTGGTGCTTGAGACAAAAACGTGTTCCGCAGTGTAATCATAAGTAGATAACGAATCGACCATGAGTCTAAAGGGAGTTAAGGGCGGCGTAGTGAAGGCGGTAGTGAAATATTAGCAAATGTGTATCAGAATGCAAAGAAGTGAAAAAAAAATGATGATTTAACATGAAATGAATGAACGAAAAAGAGAACTAGTGGCACGCAACAACAATAATCTTTCCCTGCTGAGCAAATATAAAACAAAGTTCGTTTCACGGTGATATTCTCTCTCGCTATTCAACAAAACGAAAACAACGGTGTCAGTACATGTCAACAGCGAAAGAGAGCGAATTTCTGATGACATCACCGTGCAATCCAATTACCTGTGTAGTAGTGCAATGTTGGCAAAATTTTCCTTGTTTGCTGTGAGAACTGTCACAACATTGCTTTTGTTTGCTGTGAGAAAGTAAACATAAACATTCATTCTGAGGAAATCGACTTGTGTAAGATTATGTAGTATTCGTGGCACTTTGCTTGTAGACCTCTATTGTAAATCGAATCACGCTCAAACAAAACTACCCAAAATTGAGAACGATTCACACAAAATCAAGCTATACTTGACCATCAATTCATGTTTGTAATTTCAACACATTCTGAAAATCTGCTTCTGGCTCTTCTTGTTTTTTGGGTATATGACACATAATAGTTATTTATGCAACAAATTGCAAAATGATGAATTTTTCAGCACGAGTTGTACATTTATCCAACGAGGCTCGCAGAGTTGGATAAATACAACGAGTGCTGAAAAAATCGAGTTTTGCAACGAGTTGCATACAACATTGTTTGCTATTTCGAAAAATGCCGTTTCAGCTGGATGAACTCTAAAGCCCCAAGCACAATGTGAGCGACAGCGCGGTACAACGGCAAAACGGCAAGCCCATCTTGAGCTACACTCTACTTGTCAAGTCAATGTTGAAAAGGATTTAGTCAACTTGGGATTGATAAGTAAAGTGTAGCCATCTTGATCTACTCTTTACTTATCAATCCCAAGTTGACTTAATCCTTTTCAACATTGACTTGACAAGTAGAGTGTAGCTCAAGATGGGCTTGCCGTTTTGCCGTTGTACCGCGTTGCCGTTCACATTGTGCTTGGGGCCTAAGAGCACAGACAAACACTTCAACACTTGCGTAGTATCTATTCAGTATTTTTCAATCACGTAGGCTGTGATACATTAGTACCAATGAATGTCAGAAATTTTCTCGCCCCCATCGGCATCATGCTGGACGATCCTATCCCAAATCAGGCTCGTCAGCATTTGTAGAAACGAGATAGATACCGAGATACCTAGCTTCGGAATTCGTGCATTCGATTCGTATCCGGATACGCTTGAATGCGCCCTGCTTCCGAAGTAGGGTATCTTGCATGGATTTCGAGGAAAATCCAACTTCGATTAAATGCATTTTCTAACAATTATCAGATGCAAATGTGCTTATTCTGTGCGGCATGTGAGGCGAAACGACTCGTCTCGACACGCCGCGCAGACTAAGCACGAATGGCATGAAGAGACAGGGTTATTCGATTGACGCCTACCAAAACAGTACTGAAAAGTGCTACTTTTCAGCACCGAAAAGAGAAGCACTTTTCAGCACTGTTTCCTTTGGTCGGAAATGTAGACCGTTATGTTGATCAATTTCTCAATGAAAAGTTGACTGATTTGCAACGGAATTGCAAAAAGAATCTTTGTAATACAGTTAACTCTCCCTACCTCGATATTTCTCGTAGCTCGATTTCGAGTTAGAAAACCATAGTAAAAATTGGTTTCGATGGTCCCATAAATCGCAGTTGCACTGGTTCTGTGTTCGATACCTCCCTAACTCGATGGTCCCTTGGATACCAAATTAAGAAGTGTTGACTATATTAAGTATCTCTAATTATCGTAAAATTTGAGAAATTGAAGCAGGAAAGATTTTTTTTTGATGAAGTTAAATTAACATGATTAAAAAAAAACTTGATTTTGCTTTCTTTGTTTTATAAAGTTTACCTTTTAATCTTTATTTGGTTTTAATCATACATTGAGGAAACTTACAAAATGAAACATCACATTTTTCTTTGAGGTTTTTATTCATGGGGTTTCAATTCCAACCCGAAACACTCAATCAAAGTTGCAGCTAAGTCGCAAAACCATCACTAACCCACTGTGAAGATCATTCCGCTAAAAGGGTTCGACCGTCATTCGGTTCGAAGGATAGGAAATCGGATTCGGCACACGCGCTCCACGCATCGGCTGGCACGCTCAAATCAGATCGAACCACGGCCGGATCTGAAAACGTTAGACGCTAATGGCGGACGTCCTTCTAAATGCGTTTTCCTCGTCAAATTTTGGTCATTTTTTTCTACCGGTGTTTTCGGGGTCGTTCAAGGTGAATTTGAGTGCACGCGTCGAAGTCTTTGGCGGTATATTTGCCAACATTTTGCATCTTCTTCATGGTGATCAGCGCGTCAAGAACGCGATCTCATCACCGTTGCTACGCAGCCCAATCTCGAAGAACGCACGTGCTGTTCAATCTTTAAGCCTGCTGACTACTTCGACTGGCTTAATTTTCATAACGATTAGCACATATCAACACGATGCGGTTCCGGTTGATCCGTAGTGGTAATTTAGCTAAATTTGGCACACCTTTGGCCCACATTTTATTAGACAATTTTACAAGTCATCGAGCAAACAGATTGAAATACACGTAGTTTTAACGGATTTGATCCAATAAAATGTCATAACGTACCGGAGATGGCTCTTACCCGCATAAAGCCGACTAACGGCTTCCCAAACCCTGCCTACTGTTTGCATAATCTCATTAGACCTTTTTCTGCGCTGTATGCCGATTGTTGTAATAAATAACGGCAATAATGACAATCTTACGGTGGCTTGCTACGACGGTCATCCGATTGATTTCAAGGGACTGAGAAAGAAACCGATGTAAAATCACTCATCAAGTAGCAAAGCACTCAGCAAATGTAGCTATCGCTGAAGTGCATATATTTTTTTTATCTAATATTCCCACATCAAGTTAGTATAAAGCCACAGACAAACAGACGTAACACTGAAGAAATTTCCATAGACCTCCCATTTAACGATTACTTCAAATTTGCTATGTTCTGAACCTCACACCCAGAGGCGCGCGCATCGTTTCTTTCGTGTTTGACGTTTCACTCTATCGCCATCTGCAGGGCACGAAACAGCATTTTGAGCAAAATGCTCACCAGATGATGATGTTGTAAATTGAGCGTTAACACTTGTTTGTCTGTGATAAAAATATCAAGTTATATATATTGAATTTAAAACACCTAATTAAAAATTGGTGTCATAGGCTAAATGTCATTTTCATACAAATCCGCGTTCCATTCAAGTAGGAGATCTGTCAAAATTAGAACATGACGTCACTCGTCCTTTTAGGCATCCTAGTGCTATATACTATTCAACAATTATAAACTGTTTCCTTTTACTTTATACTAAAACTTTATACTAAGTATCGAATTTGTGTTTGAAATTGACCCAATTCCATATTCATGCACCTATCAAAATCACTCGAAACATAGAATATTTGCCTATTTGAAACTAGACTAATATTCGGAAACTAGTATGAAACTTATACAATATGATGTAAAACACCGCTTTGTCATTTTCCTTTAGCTGTCACCGTATTTTGAGACATAAACCTCTGGCAATGGACGGCATACCGAGCCCTGCTGGTGGGTACGCTAGGGCTAAGGGTCGCATCACTGCACCGCTGGCCGGCTGTTTGCCTGACAGCCTTCAAGTTTCGTCGGTCATCAAACCAAGGCGACACATCGTAGTTAGGTGGACCTCACCGGTTGGATGATTAGGGCGACCATTAGAAAAATGAATGAAATAGTTTAGCAGCACGAAGCCACACGCGATCATCAAGGTTGATCAAGATCTTCCGGCTCAATCGAGCTCACTCAGTGATCAAAAATCGGTCGCGATACGATGATGATTGCTCGTTGATAATCAGTTTGACTGGGGAAATCCGAGTATTCTTTGCACTCTACGAAGGTGTATGCGATATGCTTTCTAGAAACCACGGCATTTGCCGATGGGCGCCGTATTTTACCAGCAGGTGGATTTTTTGCCTTCCTGCCGGTATGTTTGGCCTACAGCCAATATTTGCTGAGATCTATCTTTTATGCGTGTGCAGTTATCGCGTATCGCCGCGACCAGTCTCAGTGATGACAACGGTTGCAGTTTTCTGTTTACCTACATTTTGCGAGTTCGTTAACTTTTGCCGGGTCCGAATTTGCAGTCAATGACACCATGCGTCATTAATCGACAGAACGTACTTACCTATATTTGTGCGATATGTGGGTATGCGATGAGAAATGCTGTCCAAAGAGCGAGTTGTTGATTGAAATGGATATTGTTATGATAGCCCAAATTGCACGTGTCGTTTTGCTCCAGAAAGAATTGCTGAATGCGTTATACAGTTTTGGATGTTTGGATTTACAATCCAAATTCAATTCTACTGTAAAGCATATTACAAGTATATAGTTCAATAAAATGTGGGCTCAATAGCGGTTAATTTGCTGCAAATAATCATGACCAAGTTGAGGTTCGCGAGTTCGAATCTCGCCAGTCGAGGATATTGGTAGTAAATTTCAGGTAAAGTTTTCAACAGAAAACTTTTTCAGATGTTTTGAAACCCGTTTTGAACTGTATATATAATCTCGTCGGAAATGGTCCAATAATTGCACCATTGCACCGGAATGCTTCTGCTTAGTTCAAAAGAAAAGGAAACGAGATTTCAAGTAGATAGTTAACTAATAAATAGTTTTCCAAAACATAAGTGACTTTGTTTTGATGCGGTGAGTGCCGAAAAGAGTTTCCTTACAGGGCCCATTCATAAATTTCATAACGCTAGACTAGAGGGTGGGTACTCTACTAATTCCGAATCAGCGCGCTTTAAAACCTAAAATTAATGAAAATAAATTTACCTATTAGTTTTAAATTAACATGAGCCTTCAATATTTTCGCGAAAACGTTTTACGTTTTACTCACACAAAGCCAGGATTTCCGTCGTAAAGTAATTTCTGGAGCGACATTTTGTGGAATACAAAAAAAAGTGAATCAAATTCTTTAGAAGCTTTAATATGACTAGTCATTCCTCGTTGTACTCTTGGAAAAGTCGTAAATTAATGTTTGAACAATTCAAAGGATAAGCTCTGGTCAACTCGCTCGACAAATTCCTGAAATTCTAATGCACTGGAAAAATGATTATTGTATTGTTATGCTATTCTACCTTACAATCAAGATGCTTGAAGGAATAGTTGGTTTTATTGTAAGAGGTATCTTCATCGATACTTATAGCGGTATTATAAGAGAAATTGTCGGTCAAATTCTGTAAGGACTTCTAAAACAATATTTCCTTTGAGAAACTGAAATAAAACTTGCTGAGCAGTTCAATATATTTGTATGCAATTTCTCATCGTAACAGGCTGTTTTTCATCATGTCAATCTGTCAAGAAACGGCCTACTTTCCTGCACTGAAGTATGCAGTGCGGGAATTGTCATTACGCAACTGAAACCAGTGCTGTAATGATTAATTACGCGACTGTTTTGAGTTGCGTAATGAACCGTAACACAACATTTTTCCAGAAATTGTAAAATAATGGTGAATGCATTTCTATATAATTTCTGATACACTCTTCTTCTCAGTGGTCTTCTAAGAAATAGCAAAAAATTTACGCAAATCGTTGTAGAACTCGATTTTTACAGCACTCGTCGAAATTATCCTACTTGGCAAGCCTCGTAGGATAAATTTACGACTCGTGCTGTAAAAATCATCATTCTGCAACTTGTTCCGTAAGCTACTATTTCGAATATTGTCGGATTTCCTTAAATTCTTGGAAGATTTCCTTGTGGAACCCTTTAAAATACCCTTTAAAAGAACTCCTTAATGGATATTAAGAGGAATACTGGAAAAAAAATCTGGTGGAATCACTTAGAAGAATCCGAAGTAATTACAGCATGTACTGTTCGAAGAACTGCTTCAAGTATTGCCTGTAGTAGGTTCAGGACGAATCCAAGAAGGACTGCCTTCAAAAACTAAAGGGCGAATCCAAAAGGATTGCCAATGGTTTAAGGAATCATCGCATACTACTTAAATAAATACTGGTGTGAAATTTTAGGAAAACATATTTAGGGGTATATAAAATAAGAAAAAAATCGTTGGAGAAAGTTGGGACATCTCATGAAGGAATTTCTTGCCGCACCCTTTGGAAAAATGTTTGAGGGTCTTCTCAGAGGGATTCGATTCTTGGTTCAACTTTTGAAAAGTTTCTGGAATGTTTCCTGTGTAAATTTTTGAAAAATACATGAAGCAAAATTTAGATTACAGGGTGTTCGCAAATTATCCGTACAAATTTTAAAGACATGGCTCTATACAATCAAGCATAATAAATTCAATATTCTTGCATGGTTTTAAACATAGGCTTATTATATTCTTAACAAGAAAGTTTGACACATTTCCGATTTCAAATAATTGCACAACCAACCCAAATGTATTGAGGTGTCTTAAAGGGAGCTGTTTTCCGAGCTTTATGATGGAAGAGAAATGTCCATACAACTCACTGGATTTGAACCGTACAATTTTATATTTCCAGTCTAACTTGAAGCCACTAACCTGTAGATTACATCAAATTATAATAGGGCATTTGGATTCATCTCTTTTAGGTTTTAGAGATAACACATCTCCAGTATGACTAGCGGCCCTCAGGAAAAACGTCTCCGAAAAATTTAAATTTGCCTATCTCAGTAACAAGCAATTATTTCGAAATTTTTTAAAGTTGTATTTTGTGTTAACATATGGATATATCATAAAAGGTACATGAACATTGATTTTACATTGTTTTCAATGCGAGATCATCTTTCCAATATTTTGCTGTTCGGATTATTTGCGGACACCCTGTAGGATACAAAGACATTTTTTGAAGCTCTGCTGTAATCTCTCGCGAAATCGTTTGAGGAACTGGAGAGTTTTCCATACAGAAAAGCCAGATAGTCAGATTCTTTCAGGAATTATTAGAAAAAATCTCTACATTCCAGTTTCCTGGAGAAATTGGTAATGCAAATACTGAAAATCCAGTAAATGTTTCTGTAATAATTTCTAGAACTTTTCTTGGAAATGATTGTTCAATTAATTTTTGGATGATGCTCTGGATATATTTAATCACAAATTGTTGGTATAATCCATGACAAAATCTTAAATAAATTACTGAAAGAAATATCTTGATAAGATGCTACAGGTCACTTGAGGATAAATTTAAAGAAATGCTGATACAAATTATTGGATGATTGAAAAAAAAAAATACCTGAAGAATCTACATTTATGTGAATTTTCATAGAGGAACCACTGAAGATTGTTTAGTGAAATCCGTCGAAGAATCATTAAAATACTTCTTAACAGAATTTTTCTGGAGAAGTGCTTTAACTATTCATTGTTTTCATCCGTTGCAGACACACAGGAGAAATACTTGGAGTTGTCTCTGAAGGATTAATATTGAGATGGATAGAAGATAAACAATCAAAATTGATGCTTTTGAAAATATTTAAAATTGACATTAAGACTTGCTTGGTTCAGATCGGATAAAAAGCGAAGCCTACAAATTTGGGAAAATCATAATTTATAAAGAAAACATTTCTGAATCCAAGACCGTAGTTCATAGTCTACATCAATAACATTTGAACCGGAGTCTACCTCAAGGCTACAGTTAAGAGGTAACACCAGTTTAAATTAAAATAATTTACAAACATTAGTTTTGTAAAGGTCCCTAAATTGCGGGCCCACGATAATGGTCCCGATAATCAAGTGGTCCCTTTATATCACCGATTTACACCTCTTACGAATCGTATTTTTACCATGTGCATTATGATTGTGGGTCTTAGAATTATCAGTTTCCTTCAGCCATTATCACCCTCCTAGCTATGTACGCTACTGTAGTTGTGATGTAATTCATACTTATGAACGACTTTTTGCGTTAATTCTTGTGCAACTTCTGGTTGTCTGGGTATAGCTTCATGATTAAAAGGATTGTTGGATCAATCACAAAACGCGAAGCAAAATAAACACCTTCGTACCCGTCGTCGATGCAATTTGGGAGTTACCCAGCTAGTTCAATATATATGTGAATTTGAGAGGTTGTTTATTCCTCTGAACTCTTCATTCATACTTAAAATCTGTTGAACGTACGATCACCGAAGTTACGTCTGTTACAACATTTTTAGCAAAACCAAAAAAAAAAACAAACTCAAATCTCGTTCGCAGACAGCTGATTTTTTTTTCTACTGACCAACTTGAGAGATCGCAGGGCGATCGTACAAATTGCCCGCTTCGATCGTAAAAAGCCAATGATCATCGTTAGGTGACACACATTCGATCTGACTGAAGACGAAAAAAAAATCGTGATGCCGAAAGGAGCATCTCTCACGACGATTTGCACTTGGCGTTTTAAATGCACACAACCTACAGTGGTTTCAAACGCAAAAAAAACACGATCAGCAGCTTTTTAGGTGTCAAAGAGTGATATAATTTCACTATAAATCTTTTATTTTAATAGGCGATATTAAATTCTAATTTAATATCGACAGCGTCTCACATTAACGCTGAAAAACGTTGCGTTTCGAACCACTGTGCAACCCCTCGAATGCCTTTCGGCTGACGGATGAAGTGGCCAAATTTTTCGATTATCTAATTCGCTAGCTGCTCTGGGTCTATGGGGCCGGACTGATGGGTCCATACCGAAGTTTGAACAAGTTGTGTCGTGCTCTTGACTCCGACCGAGCGATACAGGGCTGACTCCGCGGTACAAAGATGATCCCAATGTGAACGGTTGGTGTTGAGAGCCGGATAACAACAACCTCTCAATGGCTAGCAAACCGTTATTAGCGAAATGTGATGTTATGCGAACGATGGATGCTGACCGCGCTGGGGAGTGGACCCGAAGCGAATCCAAGGTTGCGCATTTCGCAGGCTGACTTCATTTGGTTTTCTAATTTGTTGCGCCTTTTGCCATTTTTTATTGGAACTCTGACCGGTTAATATGCCACCTGTTTGAGGACAACTGGCTATGACGAAGAATATTAGTAATGGCGCGAAACTTGGATATCTGGTAGCATAGTTTTCACAAATCGGAATGAACAGCGATTACATTATGGATGCTATTTTTTGAGATCGTTTCAAACATTACATTCATTACTTATATCTTGGTGTCCTGCGTTAGGCAACACTATCATCCTAGTTTGGTACAATTTAATTAAGCTATTATTGACGAATCCAAATTGTAGCAACTGCTTCCGAAATCCTGAGTTAGGGTGCAGAGCTACTTGGGCACTTCCATGATTCACTTTGGCATGGGCCTCAACCGAATTGTCTGAAACTTTGAAATAAGAAGCGTTTCAAAACGATGGATATTGTGGCATAATATAAGCTCAGTAGCTTCTCACTTGAATCAAAGAGCCTGGGCTACATTGGCGTAGCTAAGATTTTTTTCTGGAGGGGGCCTAGGGGGGGCCTAGCATATACCTGTTTTACAGATGTATTATTATTATTATTATCTCTATTAGGGAGATTTTCAGCCCACGGCTGGATCATCTCCAATTTACAGATGTAATGTCGTTCGCAATAATCACGATTTTCACAAATTTCGTATTTTTAACAGATTTGTATTGATTTTAATAATTTGTGATTTTGTCTCATTTCGCGGCACATAAGTTTCATTTGTGTATTTAAAAATACAAATTTATTCTTTTTGTAATCCTTCAAGAATTCTAGCAAAAAAAAAATCACCAGGAATGTCCTTTGTGATTCTTTCACGATTTTTTCAAATATTCAATCATGTTCCTTGAAGAGATTCCTCTTAGAATTCTTACGGACATTTTTTTATGAATTATTTTCTTAATTTTCAGTGCTTTATCAAGAAATCTTTTACCAGTTTTCACGAAGTTAGTCCTGGGCTTTCCACAGAAAATCATTCCCAGATTTTCTGATCTCACCAGAAAAATTCTCGAAGAATCTGTATTGAATTGCTTAAACAATCTCTTGATAAATTCGGCCAGAAAATGCATTACAAATTCTTTTAATCATTTCTCCTGGAAGGTCCTCTACGTACTTATTATACAGGGTGTCCAGAAAGTATGGGCACGACTTCACCATACTGCCATTTCAAATCTAATGAAGATAAAAATCTGATTTTTACACATTTGATTACTGTATCCAACATATTGCGATTTTTAATGCATAATTTAATCATTAATATGTTGATTACGTAACATTTCTTTGAAGCATCTCTTATCAGTCTTGCACAAATCGCGTTATTTTTGAGCGACTTTGTATTAGAAAAAATTTTCTATATCAGAAAGTGCGTATAATAAAAATCTGGAAAATATATTTATCAGCGACGATACGATAATTCATCGAACTATCACTTATTAAAATTGAAATTTTAAACGTAAGCATGTATAATTTGTATTGGAACTAAAAACTCGATTCCAGCCGTGGTCGATTTGAAAAGGGTAAAAATCAAATCCTTATATTCACGTCAAAACATGAATAAATCAAAAATTAAAGTTGCCAATTCAAGAGAATGGGGATTAACCTTTCATAAATCTGAAATGTATTATTTTTATTACTATTCAAGATACCAGAAGAGTTATAACTTCGTAATGTTGTCTTATGCGGAGAGAAAAATAAGAGATTTTTCGAATTTTACAATTTTTCCAAGTGTTATCTAACAAAGCGAAATAAAATTTCAAACAAAAATTTATTTAAAACATCCTTTATACAATTATTTATTACAACGATGATTAAATCAAACAAATTTATCACAGATGTTGATTGAAATAGAGTATAGAAAAATACAAAAATATTAAAATATTTGATTGTTTGGAAAAGTACTATGGTTTTCATTATCAAAGTCGTGCCCATATTTTCTGGGACACCCTATATACAAACTGTTAGTTTAAAGTCTCCTCCAGTTGCTCATTAATAATTTGTGTAGGATTTTAATCAACTACTGACTATTTCTCCAAAAAAAAAAGTACAGAAAAATCACCAAAAATGCCTTTAAGATCACAAAGCAAGGATTCATTCCACGAATTCCTCAGAACAGTTTGCTTTTGAAGCTCTACAATACTGTTTGAAAAAGTCACAACAAAAATTATCCAGACTTTCCGCAAAACAATCTTCTGGGTGTTTCTCTAAATATTCCTCGTAATATTCCACAAAAATGTTATGAACAATTAAAAAAATTCAATTGGCAAATTTTTATTCTCATGATTTTGCAAAGTAGAACATTTAAAATTGAGTCTCTAAAGAAGGTCCCAAAAGGACCGAAACGTTGGACAAAATAAAATATTTTTTTTTTCAATTTTGTCAAGACTGAAAGCCAATCTATCATTAACGCAGATCTACCTGCATTTTATTTTATTTCTCTAATATCAAGGAGCAACATCCCCCATTCCTTCAAAACTTCCTCGGCATTTTTGTTTTATTTTCTTTGCTTTGCTTAACTAAGATAAAAATTCTATCATTCTTATAAAATTCCTAGCGGAAACCGTTGAACCGTTCTTTCAAAAACTTTTCCACGAAAATACTCACAGATTTCCGGAGAAATTTGTTAAAGGATGTCTTAGAGAATTAAATTATTGTTTCCCTGAGATTCTCTCGGGCAAAATACCAGAGATTTATCTAAGTATTTTCCAGAGATTTTTTTTCTTCAAACCGCACTAACGAAATTCCCAAAAGAAAATCCTCCAAAAATTCTCGAAATAATTTTTTTGAAGAAATTTTCCATCGATTTACTAAGGTTTGCAATTCATTCTTGAATTTCTCAAAAAAAAAAAAACTCCAAAAATTCCATCAAGTATTATTTTAGGTTCTAGAAATAATTCCATTTTTTTTGGTAATCTCATGATTCTTTCATAAATAACATTTTAAAATTTAACCACTCTTCATATTTTGATTCAAAAACTACTCCCTTAATATCTCAATACTTTTAGGAATTGCTTTACAAATTCCTTTACGAATCACTCCGTATCAAATTTATAGAGAAACACATACAAAAAAGGTTAGAAAGAACTTTGTAGGTAATTGTTTTAATGATTGTAGCTGACATTTAATTCGGAAAAAATTACTAAATTCCTGTCGTAAAATCGTCTTTTATAATAAAAATTATAGGTGTTAAAACGCATTGAAGTTTTACTGAAAGTAAAATTAAATCTAAATCTTAGATAATATTTTCTATGAACTCCGAAGTGTCATATACTATATTGTGAACATATTGATGTAGGAAAAAAACATTTTTTTCCTACTCTTAGAAATATCAAATAAACTAACTTGAATAGTCTATTATCGATTAGTTTGCAGTACAGTAAAACGCAGGAATATTGAAGGTGTTTTTTAAGAACATTACCAAAGATGAATTGTGCATTACTTTGAAAATTTGTTGATGAACTCCTGATGAATCCACAAATCAGGAACTATACGTTTAAGATTTCTGAAATTTTTCAAAACTCCTAAAATTTACCTTTTTTAAGATTCCATCAGAATCATCTTTAGAAATTATCCTTGAAATCTATCCTTCCTTGACATCTGGTTTTCTAGAATTCTGCCAGAAAGCCTCTAGAAATTCCGGCCTCGTATCGCGCAAAACATAGGAATTTGGAATTAGACAATAATTGGAAAAATTATTTCTAAGGAAATGTTTTAGGAGTAAAAATTTCTTTATAAATATCTTAATATATCCATTCCCACTTTCCAGTTATTTTGCTACATGTTTCTCTACAAATTCCTTTTCCGCTGTGCTAACTTTGGAAACAAAAGTTTTCCTGGGGTTTTTCAACAAATTTCTTTTGAAGATTCGAAGGCAAGAGATGTTTCAAAAACAATTTTCTTTCCAATTCATGAATCAACCGAAGATTTGAAACAAAATATCTAAAAGAAAGCAAAGAAGAATTTGTCGCAACTTGTGATGTATTTTGAAAATATTTCTTAAGGACCATTGATGAGCGACGCAGAAGAATTTGTAATAAATTCTTTGGGAAAAGTATTGAAAGAAATTCACTGAAGAATTTCTAGTAGAACTTTCAGTGAAATATCCCAGAATTAGATTTGACAGAAGTAACATTGTTTTGGCAAATCCGGGAACGTATTCCGGAATCAACTTGCTAATAAAAAGTAGACATAGAAGGAGAGATGCAAAAGTTCTGAAGCCACCCTTCAATATTCCTTGAGGAATATGATAATACTAACATTCTATGAATATAGTCGTTTAGTAATTTTGTGATAAAAATTGTGTATGATTTTTCAATTATTTATTTTCTGACATCATACAACTTTATGTTAATGTATAGATTTTTTTAGTGAATTCTCACAAGGAAAATCATTATCACCGGACACCTCGAGCGGGGTATCATAAAAAAACATGATAAATCAGAATGAAGTGAATATGCTGCTTTATGCTGAAACAGCATTATTTGGATTATCCAGAAAAAAAAATGAATTTTGGGAATCAAATTTCCAGGATATTGACGCTTTTTGGCACCACGGTATTTTTGCAACGGAAATTTCGAAAAATTGCGCTTATCGCATGCAACAAGATTGAACAGTAATCAATCGATCGTCAGCCGGACGGTTAAGCTTTCGATTGTCGCACGATTCACCGAAGTCAGAACAGCCGCGCTGATGCTATGTAACGTAAACGAGGTTTTCTCAATATAGTTGTACAACATCACATAACGTAACTACTAAAGCGATTTTTTGTTAATAACAAGAGTCATGTACATAATTTCAGAAGCTTTTGCGTCATCTTAAATCTTTTTTTTTTATTGTCATTAAAAATTCTGGGGGGGCCTGGATGATTCTGGAGGGGGCCAGGCCCCCCTGGCCCCCCTGTTCCTACGCCAATGCTGGGCTAGAGGCTGCTTCGAATTGATGTTTAAATTATTTTTTTTTGCAGTTTCTCATCGTCTTAGGCTGTTTTCCATCACGCCAATCTGTCATGAAACGGCCTACTTTCATGCACTGAAGTATGCAGTGCGGGAATAGTCATTACACAACTGAAACCAGTGCTGCAATGATTCATTACGCAACGCTTTTTCATTACGCAACGGTTTTGAGTTGCGTAATGAATCATAACACAACAACTTTTCAGAAATGATGGTGAATGCACTCCGATTTATTTTCTGATACCCTCAAATGATCTTCTAAGAAATTGCAAACAATGTTGTACGTAACTCGTTGCACAACTCGATTTTTACAGCACTCGTCGTAATTATCCTACTCGGCAAGCCTCGTAGGATAAATTTACCACTCGTGCTGTAAAAATCATCATTCTGCAACTTGTTCCGTAAACTACTAGTTTGATTGCTATTTCGATGCATTTATCAACATTAACCATTGGAACAAAGCAGGTCATTTCTTCCATTTATGCAACGTTTAAAGACAGTTTTTAAACCCACTTTTTAACGTATTACGAGTTGATTTCCACAAATCAGTTTGAAGCAAAGATTTATTGTATAATCGTTAACACAAATCTGTTAGGGCATCGATTATTTATTGGATGCTTATTCATAGTTCGTTCCTGTAGGTGTTGATAAATATGACCGGGCATATTTCCTCTGATCATCAACGTTTGGAAAAATAGACAATGCATCGTGGGAAATATACACGATAATTGAAGTTTTGATCCGTTCACAAAAAAAACTACATTTTCAAGCACCCCATACAAATCGAAATCTAGATGTTATCCACATTGAATGGTTTTTAGCAAAAAGTCGTGATTTCTGATATACATACAAGTTGTATTCAACAAGAACAGCCAGTAAGCCCATTACACACATGAAAATTTGTAAGGTACTATATAGACTGAACGACCTATTTTCATTAGATAGTTCGTTCAGTCTATAACGAAACTCACCGAACTGGATTAGAAACTAGAGTTGGAAAATATGTGTCATAAATTAAACGAAAATAAAGGCCACACCCAACTATTAGCTTTAAGATTTAATAAGCGAATTCTTACGATGCATTTAACATCAAATATTCTTCTCTACAACAAGCATCCAATTTAGTGTCCCGAATAGTCGTAGCAAATTCGTAGCTAAGCCCCCTCTCAATTCGGCCGTCTCGTGGCCGAGCATAAAGTGTTTTAATAAACGATCGAGAGGCTGGTACGAGACTTTTGTATTGAAGACGACGAGTGGGATTTTTATGCTAATCAAACAAGCAACGGCTTCAAATTCAGACTTCAAATGCAAATAGTGCTGATTCGAGGCTGTGAGCAAAACTTACAACATCAAGAAAGAAAAATTTGAGGTTTCAGTTTCAGAAAGCAGATTTAAGCGGAAAGATGCCTTAAGAGCATTTGAATGAAACTTTAGACGAAGCTCTTTTCCTATGTTGACTTGCTTAGTGGTCCACAGTGTTTTCCGTTCTTATATTTCATCAAAGTAACACACGCCTCTCACGCCGAGGACCTAAGACCGAAGATCCATCCCCGAGAAAGGCACTTATGACGTAAAAGTTACAGTGACGACTTTCGTCGGTAGGGAAATTAAGCCATTGGTCCCGACATGAACTAGACCAGGGCTAAAAATTTCGTTAAGTTGGAAAAAAAAAATATCATCAAAGAAATCCCCGAACCACTTTTGGACTCTTCCGTTTGGATGTTATTTTTGTCTTTCTTGCAAAAAAGACGCCTACTTTGATTGTGAATTTCACTGATTGGGGCAAACATAAAAATATCTTCAGATGGAAATAGAAAAAAAAGAGTTTCTATACTGTATCAAAATATACAGATGTGTTATTTTTGTATATTTAATAAAACTCTTTAAAAAAAAGCGCATTTTATTAAGAAACACTTTAACAACTTCTGAACTAAATTGGATACAGTCACCTTTTCCTTAGTTGATATTCCGTATCTCGAGTTAGAGTTAGAGAACCGTAGTATTTCGACGGTCCCTTGAATCGCATTTGCACTGGTTTGGTGTTCTATAACTCGATGGTCCCATCAATATCGAGTTATGGAGAGTTAACTGTATCAACAATATTTTACACGAAACATGTGTATATTTTCATGTTTCAAAAGTCACCCGTACACCACTCAAACTATTTTGCTCTCGCGGGAGAGCTTATTGATTGAGGTTTGGGAGTGAGCTTATCGACAGTGCTAGTCCGACTACTACGTTTTTATTTGGGCTATGTTTTAACGGTGCACTCACCAAACTGTTGTTCTGCCGAAATCCTAGTAGGCTGACATCAGATCGACACAAAACTATGTTTTGGGTAGCTGCTCAGATTTCTGCATGTGTCACAATGTTTTGGCTAGATGCATGCATGAGTGGGGTAAACACTTGCCATGTGTACGTGATGTTGGTTTGTTCAGAAACAGAAAATATTTTGGTGAATGTCAGTTAACATGCGTAATTTATATCACTTACAATGACTCTTCTTCACATCAGGGGCGACAGCACAGGAGTCTTAAATGATTGCGATTTTCACTGATTTAAAATTACACCAAGCTGTCACACCAATCTAGGAAATCGACCAGAATGTTACATAAATCTAGTAATGGTGCTTCTAGGACTTTGCTTGGAGATGTCAATTTGTTTTTCAAGATAAGTATGCGTTCCTCTCAAGAAAAGTATTTTTTTGTCTTGCTTCAGGTACTAAGGTATCAAGTCAGGTATTGAGATTTCCTTACCATAGAATAGTCTCTGTCTTTAAAATAATCATTTTTTGGATTCAAGAAAACAATAGGACTAGATGGTGCTTTGGTTTCAATGACAAAAAACTTTACAGCTGTCTTTGATCTGAAAACTGACCTTTGTTTTTCTATTCCTGATGACTATTTAAAATGTCAAAATGCGTGTAATGATCTTAGTGTCTTAGGCGGCGTCCATTTATTACGTAACGCTAAAATTGGAAATTTTTGACCCCCCCCCCCCCCTACGTAACGCTTTTTGTATGAAATTTTTTAATTTTTTGTATGAGCCGTAACGCTTGAGCCTACTCCCCCCCTCCCCCTAGAGCGTTACGTAATTTGTGGATGCCACCTTACTCAAGGTCCTACAACTTTAGCTGTGGTTACAAGAACAAAAGAAATATGAATATTATCATAAAATTGAACATTGCAAGTCACACAAGGCTATGCTGAGGCTTTAAGTCGGCGATCTATCAGGATAGGAAATTATCTGAATTTCACTGGGCATAGAGTATCTTCGTGCTTGCAAAGTGGAAAGGGAGAAAAATCGTAGCAGGCCATGCCTACGGACGTGTATTTAAAATTTTCTGTCACGGTTTTTATCGCTCTCTAGAATTTTCAAATTGGACGGCCAAAAGTGTAAAAGTGAAAAATGAGTGTAAAAGTTGTGCGATTAACTAGTGGTGTGGAGGATATTCTATTAAGTTTTTATTGATCGTTATGATGCTTATTTTGACTAGTAAGAAGATTATGATTGGTTTCGCTGCAAATTCGGCTTGTGTGGTTTATTTGGTGATACCCCGGATGGTTGCTGCAGCCCGGTTTCAGAGAAAAAGGAGCTTCTGTTCGCAAAATTTGGCAATTGCTTCCAGTTGTGAAAGTGAAGGAATCGAAAAACAACCGGCAATTTTGAGTTAGAAACGAAGAAGATCAAATGCTGATTTCTTGAACCGCTTAGAACAATAATTATGAGGAATTTGGTCGCGTAGCTCTTCCGTTTGTTGCGCGAATTTTCATCATCAGTATATTGCACAGCGCTGATGATGTGCTTCAAACCTAGCGACGGCTGAAATGTTGCAATTCGGATATTTGTGAAGCAATGAGGAGTTTGCAATGAGTGCGTTTGGTAAAACCCAAACAAGCGGGTCTTTTTGGTGTCACCGGAGTGACTTTAGCCGAGAATGGATTACCAACTGGTGAGCTCTTTTCATGCTTGTGATGACACAAATTAGTATTGTTGTAATGTTGCATTTATTTTATCGTTAAACAAACTTTGGACGGTTTGGCACTATAAGTGTTGGCATAAACCCTTATTACTTTTAAAAAAAAAAAAAAAACAATTATATTCACGAACCTATTCTTAGATTTATTCGACCCATTTACTAGCTTTGAGTAGTTCGACATTAAATATATCAGCGCACCAATAAATAACTTTTTAAATTTAGGAAATATGAATCACATCACTTACCAAGGTGAATCCTGATCATGTGGCTTTTAATCCCTCCCACTAACAAAACTCCTTTCTGTGACCTGTGGACGTCACACTAACATTCCTTCCCTTCCTCGATAACCGTGAGGATGTGGCCGGCGCCGTTGTTGATATTTCTAAGTTTGGAGTACTTGAAATTGTACATTGAAGATGGTATGCTACTCCCAAGCTACATCTGTTGGTTCCCTGTACAATTCAAGTCAATCACAGAGTATGTAGCAAATACGAATTATACGGTCAATAAGGCTTATGCTTAATTTCTTTGAAAAATGCTGAAAGAAATTCTTTACTTCTCAAAGATTTTATCAATCGAAAGGTCTAACTCTTCCTAGGGAATTTCCTGTCACGTTCGCTTCGGTTCCGCAATATTTTTAATTCGGTTGATGGTGCTATGGCACTTGTAAATGCTCTAAAAAAGTGTTTTATAAAGTGATAAGTGTTTTCTTTTTTGGCAACGATTAAGACGAGGTGCCGTGAGAGGCTAAGTTTACACTTCCCGTCACGTTTTTTCACGTTTCAAATGATATATTTTACTTTGTTCGGCTGGTGGCCCGGCGGGTTCTAAGCCGCCCGTAGTGTTTTTTTCAGTTTGTGAAAAGTGAGTTTTCGATATGAGATCTGCCGTCAAGTGTTGGAAAAAGCGAGTGTAAAAATGTGAACATCGCATTCGTTTATGCTCATTGTATTACACGAAGTTGAATAAAATGAACTGTCCGGTATTTCACATTAAACTGCGTGACCTGCCTCAACGAAGGAAAAGTTTATGCACGGTCGTTCCTTCCTTGTGGAAACTGCTGCTTGATTCGAAGATAAGTCTACCACAAGGTAGAAATATCTGTGCCCCATCCCTGGAAGACAAACGCGTATGGAGCGACATCAACTTTCTTAGCAACGTCACTCCCAACTATGATCAAAATATTTCATTTACACTTACACCCAATAACAAAAGGCATACTAAACTACACATACACTAAATTGCAATCCGATCGCATCACTCAATTACAGTGAATTCTAGACCATTACCCTTCCCTATGTTCATCTCCTTGACATCTATGAGGTCATCGGTAAGTCGCTGGCCTCTCTTTAAGTGGATGTCATGCCATCATTATCCTTTCCTTTCCTCGTAACCGATCTTCCCGGTTGCCGGGCGTGATCGGCAATGGAAGTTGTCATATCTTTCCATCTCTGAATTCAGTTTGGACAGCTATTCCTTCCAAATAGTTTTCCATGAGAAATTGAAATAAGAATGGTAAAGTAACCAACATGACAGCTTTCAGTATGCAATCTAAGAATTACTCCGTTACCAAGCAACGTGACGCATAGAGTATCTTCGTGCTTGCCAAGTGATGTATAAATGCCTAAATGGCGAATTGCCAGAGTAAGCCTTCAGTTGCTAACTGTGGAGCTGAAAATCAGGCACTTTTTCAATAGTAATATAACGTCAGAAAGACAAAAATAGTTTAGCAAATTTATAATTTTCAGAATGAATCTGTACAAAGCCGAAATTTAAAAAATATTCTTGCCATGTATTGCTCAGAGTAGTGTTGTTTGATGGTATTTTACACGTCATAATATACACATGTTTCGTGTATTTTGACTGTCACGTTCATATTTATAAACGTGATCCGTTAATTCTTCCAGCCCAAAACACCGGCTTGATAGCAAAGCCAAACATGTGCACTACGTGGTAAAAAGCTCTCCGATTGCATTCATAGCTGAGACGGATTGTTTTTTTGTGTATTAGTCATACCATTACCTATTAGCTTCCTTCTGCAGAAATTCGTTGGTTTAAAGATAATAAAGTTAATTAATAATGGTTAATAAAGATTTCAAAATTTCCAATTTGGTTCAACAAATATGTCCAATACGCGAGATATTTCTAGCATTTTTATACCAATTAGATATTTTTTGAGACTTTGAGATTGTTAGCCGTTTTGCCATGTTAATCGACACAAACGGATACTACGTGTGAGGCACCTTACTATTACAAGTTTATCACTTTGCTTACTGATTGACAAATAATTGTACACACTTTCAATAGATGTCAGTGAAAGTGTGAGGAATCGAGGCGACCGACTGGGAAATATACTGAAAATATTTTCCTACCCAAGGCAAACATTTTTGTGAACATCTTTTATTCCTGGTAAATGTTTTTCATTAGTTGTCTTAGGAATTTCATATGGAAAGCAAAACATTTTCTTGTAGCAAAATTTCGAAGTTTTAACTCGTGGTGTTCCAGTATCACCAGGTTCCTCAGTGTATGTCAAGTAACGCACTTCATATTTGAATACGCACAAAGAATTTGAAAAAAAAAAACAAATTTGGAAGTTTCAAATAACTTCTATATATCACTATAAAATTATCTTCATAAATGTTTGAACGAATTTATCGAAGAATTTTGAAGTTTGTTTTGAAAAACAAAACTCTTGAAGGAACCTCTGGAAAACATAATGTAAACATCCATCTAGATCAATTCTTGCAAGAATCATTGGAAAAATTTCTATGTACTTCTAGAAGAATTCGTTGAAAAACTCATGATAGTGCTTCGAAAGGAACTTTTAGAAGCGAAGTCGTCAACAAATCCTGAATAATGATGCATAATCGTTAGAGCAATCAAGCCGCTCTGAAATCTTCTAATTTTCAAACCCCTCTCATTTTGTAAAAGTTATGTTGTATATTTATTGATGTGTATTGATCGTTCTTCAACAAAATATGATCCAGCCGTTCTATAAGCATAGCAAAGACCTTTAACAATTTTATAGTTGACATATTTTTTTTTTTGAATTGGATATACATCAAAAAATAAAACATTGAATTTTAATGTCCATAAAATCGAGTTAAAATGAACATAAAATCGAGGGTCCTTATAATCGAGTGCCCACTAAATCGAGGTATAGCTTTAATTATATGTTAAGTTGCAATAACATCACTTGCAATACATGAATAATTACTAATTGTTAGTCGGGTATGTGAGTTTTTGAAATATCATTATCATAACTGGTCCATCCTTCAAGTAATTCTTTTAGAATGAACTCTTCTTACAAGAATTACAAGAACAGTTCTTCAAAGATTCCTTCAGAAAGTTTGCAAGTTCGACCCGTAATCATCCTGTCATTCGTCCAGGAAATTGTTCAAATTCGTAAAATATTTTCAGTTTCCTCATTATTTTAGCAAAATTGGAAATTTTCAATTACTTAGACGTTTGCATTTGAACTCTTACGATCATTCTACTGAAACCAATTTATATTGTTTCTGAGCTGCGGCGAACATTTTAAGCCAATCGGAACACTAGAATCAAACATGAAATCAAGATGAATAGTCGTGCTCAGTTCTACTTCCGACCCCTTTGACACTACATTCTATACCCAAGTTTGACTTTATGTATTACATTTTTCTTTGCGTTCTTGAACCTCATGTGCCATACATTTGTTTACATCTTCGTTTTCACCAAAGCCAAAACCCAGGCATCCAATTTGACCATTTTATATAAAAAAAAACGTTTTAAGAAGACAAGGTCAATCGCCGAACAAGAAATCGTAAGGTATGTATTTATAGAAAATCTTGGAGTGAAAACGAGTGACAATTTCTAAATGGGATTCGACTATCGTATCATATCAATTGATTTAGAGCAAATATAGCGAACTAAACAGTACTTTGCGTCACACAAATAATTTTGAACGATGATTGTTCAATTTGTACTACATTCTTTGTCTTGAAAATTCGACACGTATTGTTCCTGTACATCCGGTTCATAAACGTGCATTAAAACTAAATATATTTCATGGAAATAAAAAAAAACTCCTAGCAGAATGTCAATGCCACAAATTGTTTCCTACATTGGTGTAATTTTGCAAGATTGACATGTATGAAATTCTAATTTCTTCCTACTATCTACATAGCCACTTCGAAACATTGATCGAACCGCATTGAAAAAACTGTAACAGTACACCATTCACATTCGTCATTCATTCACCGCCTCTCGACCGTCGTCAGCAATTTTTCTACATATGATCTCGAAAACAATTTCGTCACCGATCCAAGTGCGCGAAGCGCGCGCGGCTTGCCCGCCAAACACAGCGAAACCCGTTTTTTTGCCGATGATGGCCAAAAATTATCCACATAAGCACCCCAAAACCAAAGCCCAATTCGCCGATGTTGTAATCCAAGATCCATCGCCGGCCATGGCACAGCTTCGACAGCGAGAGGTTGGACTCACCTTTCTGTTAAAACTTCGAATGAAAAAACTGCCACTCTTACGGCGATTTCTGGACGCCTAGTTTGGGACTGCTCCGAAGTAGATCACGACAGTTCACTAATATCGCCCCAGTGGTGTGCGATTTTCGGCGGTTTTTTCTGTTTCGAAAAAACTGATTAAACAGGTTTTTGCTCGAGGCGACACACTCCTAGGCAGACACTTTTACCGAAAAGATCGACGTAATCCAAGTGCACCTTGTGTTCTTGCAAACGGCAACGATTTTTTTCCGTTCAATCAAAGCTATCACTGAGCTGTATGCAAAAAAAGACGGTTCCACCAATAGGTTGATTCACCTTTAAACTTCCTTTTTCCGAATACTCGTCAATGTGTGCACTCTTCCGAAGGAAAACGACTTTGTCCCCTTCCGTTTCCGAGGAGGGATATTTCACACTATATACACTATCGCGACTGTAGAGAGCACTTTCAATTTTCACAATCACCTAAATGATTCTCGCGGAAAACTAAAATTCTTGCAAACACGATTTTTCGAAAATCAACAGTTATTTTTCGGCGCTACTTCTGTTACTCTGCACCCACAATCCTGATGCTTTTTCGGGGGCACCACTAATTATACTGCGCTCAACAAATTAAAAACGAAAACTGTACGTGGGCACTTTTAACTACTGCTTCCCTTTTCCGAGGAGGTGCTCTAAGTTGAGGTGGGGAGAAGGTCCTAGTAGGCCACGACAATCGACACCCAGAGAAACGACTTGGCCGAGCGATAAACGAGAAGTGAATTTGGGCCCGTTGTCGCACCGTAGTTTTATATCGGCTGCATGCGGCATGGGGGGCGCATTAAGGCTACCCTAGCTTTCGGTGGGTGTCGCGCCGTCTGGCGTTGGAGCAGCATGTGCTGCGCAAAGAGGTGATCGATGCTACGCAACATCGCAACCAACGGTGCGACATCGCCGGGGAAACATTTTCCGACCGATCATCATTGGGGGTTGTTTTGTTATGGTTGCAGCCGGTTCGGTGTGGGGTTGAGCTTGAGACATGCGTCGTAGTTGATGCTTTGGATCGATCAATAAAGAGATCTTCTTTAGTTGATGTGTATTGATGTTTCATTGTGCTGCTGCTAATCCAGAGGCAAGAACAAAGAATAGAAATGTTTTGTATATTTATTGTTATATGCACAGTAATTCCTCCTTTCTCGGGAATGCCACCCACAACACTGCGTGTTTACTTATTTTGTACTCAATCAAAATTATTTAAATTTTCCATATACAATTGAAAACTAAATGGTATTGATCGTGCCTTAAATGTAGATTCATTTAATTAGAATACGGAAGAAAAAAAAACGTGAGGGTATGCTAATGGATGACATCATAAATAAAGACATAAATTCTTGATTAAAACTACACCCGATTTTGGTTTTGCACAGGGGATGCGTAACTATATCGTACAAAAAAGTTTAAACTGTTTAACTGTTTAAAAGTTACAACTGTGCGAAAAAATAACTCCATTTCTCGACGTTTCATGCAAATATAAGGTTTTAAAAGAAAAGAAATGTATACAAAAGTTATATAGTTGGAAGTGTACCAGTGAAGTAAGTGAATCTTATAACCATATTAAGTGAAAATAGGGGAACTTACGTATTCTCGGCAGCTTAAGCCGATGTCGTGCTTCTTTTGTAATTTTTTCGGACATCAGCAGATAAATTCCGTGTTTGTCTATTTTATATTTATGCGTTGCTCAATCCTCTATCGATTTACACCGACAGACTTGTCAAAATGCTTTTGGTAACGTTTTTACAACGCTGCAAACATCCCTTGTCAGTGTGACTATTGTCGGCAGCCTCATTCTCTTCGGCAACTTTCCCATAAGATGTGCTGGTGAATCTCTTCGGCAGCTCCAAATGAGTCGCATTTTGAGGCGTGTTCATTTGAATTGATGGCATCTCCGGCGATATCGTTTGCTTAGTCTCGGAAATCTCGCCAGCGGGGAGCGGGCAGAACAAAGAATCATCTGAATGTTTCCACTGATGTGTTGTGATAGAAAAATACTGTGTATTTGGCGTTTGAAATTTGGTTGCCGATAATAGTCGAATGGTGCCGAAGCCGTAAGTCTCCCTACGTAAATATTTCGACTTTTTTCGTACCATTGCGTACACCAAACAAATTAAACGTGTGAACTGAAAAAATCAACTAGTTTCAAAATGGTTTTCTATCAATCAAGAATACTCATTAAATAAACCAAAAAAACAATGAGTTCTACAAATAACACTTCCTTGAATTTTATAATGGAGTGGGATAAATGGATCAAGCTTCGTGTATGTATGTATGTAGATTGGCTAGGGCGATTCAAAATTTTAAAAAATATACATGAAAGTTCAATCTCCTTTATCTTTCTTACTATCTTTACCATAGAAATAGTGTTCTGTGCAATTTTCAGCTTTCTAGGTGGTGATTTAAAGGTGGCCCAAAGACGATGTAGGTTTATATGGGAATTTCTATGGAGAAATTTTGAAAAATGTTCTAAACACGTTAGTACTGTAATGTAAGAACAAACTCATCATCCCATAGCGAAAACTGGTTCTTCAAATCTTAATGAAGGATGTTGCTGAAGAAGCAAAACCCTTATGAGCTTTTTTTGGGATTTTTGTAGATGTTTACAGGGCCAAAATGTCATATAAAGCTAAATAATAGCAAACAAACTCATGAATATCTCTTCTCTTGTCCATCGGATTGAATTGCTCTTTTCAGCCAACTTTTTTTTATTATGGTTTGAAGAATGAGTTTCTACTATGGGATGATAAATTTGTACTTACATTCCAGTACTAACGTCTTTACTGCCCATAAAGACATAACTGTCCCATATGGAAAAAGTAGACACTTAGAAAATAACGCTCAAAGTTTGAATTTTCATACAAATGTTCATACTTTTCTAATACATTTCCGCATGCCATATGTATTTAGCACAACCGCACAGATTACTTATTTTGCTATTACTGATCAGCAAAAAACTATAAACTTTAGCATGATTCTCCTTCCAACAGTATAATCCAACAAATAGAATAATGAGAATCGCAGTGCATGTCCTGCTTTCCACGGGTTGGTTTGTTATAAGAAAGGGCGCGTCAAATCCATTGCAACTGTTGGAGATATGCACCCACCTACAAGGATGTTGAGGTACATTCTCCTAGACTCCGGTTGGCACTCCACTCCATCGTCCAGCTGCAACTTCAGTGATTCCCTGATGCACTCTCCAAATTCCTAACATATTATGTTAATATATGGTTGATAGAGATATTGGTCATTATTAAATTCAATTGATGTGATGAACTCGACTTTATACAGTACGCTCCAAGAAAAGAACGATATACATTTTATAGATAAGAAAAATGAAGAGCATGGATTAATCTCTGATATGCAGACTCCATGATGCACCTGGAAGATATGTTGTGTTTCTGGCTATTTAAAATAAACGGTGTGAAATATGAAATTATAAATACATAAATGAATCCTGCTCTGCATGTGGTTCCACTTGACAGTAAAGACAATGCCCATTACCATTCTGAATTCAACATATCATTGTATGAAGAGCCAAAAAGTAATGGAGTTCGAGTTCGAGACATTTACGTGAAACACACGGGAAATTGAAAATCTCCTTCCAATCATATGAACAAACAGGAAGAAAATAAAATTCGTAACCTGTAAAGTTTCCAACGGAATGTTATGGTATGGTCACGGTAAATCCGTTTCAGTTGTTAGGAATAGAATATTTACAAGGATATTTTAGTAACTGCAATACTAGACTCCGGTTGGCAATCTACTCCTTCAATAACTTCAATGATCCCCTGATACATTCTTCCAGTATTGAATTACATCAACATCAGTAAGTGAAAGCATTTGTATATTTGTCCTAGAATCTGGGAATGAAAAGTTATTCACAATAAAATAATATAACATCATTTTATAAAAATGTTAATAAAGGAAATCTGAAAAAACAACTGCAATACATTGGTTGAATAATGAGCCAACTGAGCCCAACCCTGTGCAATGAATTACGATTGAATTTTCATGATTCAATTCAATTGCAGACGAAGATGTGCAATCAATCTATTTGATTGATATAGCTTATTATCCAGATATGAAATTAATGAAAAAAAAGATGGAATGATGTAGTTGGAACACGATTTGGGTCGACAAAGAAAAAAAGGTGGCAATATAATAAGGATAAACATCCAATATTTTATTTTGAAGAGTTGTCGAAAAAACTAGTTAAAATAAATGAGTGAAAATCAATGAGAAACAATTCATAATTACAATGAGGTTGGAAATAAAAATAAGCTGTTGATCTGGTTACTACACCATCTAATATTCAATACCAAGGATAGATGGATCAAGCTGCATTATCATATATTAAAAGACTGGTATTGTTTTGATCTACCTTCACCATGATGTACTTGAGTTTGAAAGTACTACGGACTAAAATATTTCGGTTCTCTAGCATTGTACTGCAGCTGTTATGATGCTCTCGGGGGAATCACCACTGAATAACTGAAATTTATTCACCTGACATTGCCAAACAAGGCATTTGGGATACTTTAGCTGACGAAACAAAATAATACGCGTTTGGCATAAAGCAGCGAATTTACTGCATTATGATTTCCCATGTTTTGGAGGGTACCCTGCTTGAGGTGTCCATACATTAACTACAACTCGCATAATGTCCGACAAAATTAATCAAAAAATAGGCAAAATTACTAAAGGAACTTCTTATACAAAAAATAGCTGCATTTATTGGCGAAAAATAAGGCCTGATTCATAAAAGATTTTTCCACGGAATTTCAGTCTGGCTAAGGCTTCTAAAAAAGTCCAACAAAATCGTTCAAAGTTTTTTATTCCAGCAATAAACTTTTTCTATGACTTCGCTTTAATTTTTTAAATTTATTATTAATTTATTTTTATTGCTTAAACTCTAAACATACCTTTTGCTACAAATCTCTTGAAAATTAGTCAAATAATATTGTGAGGTTAGCAGTGCCGGATTTGGGCTTCGGGGGGCCCGGCTCAAATCTATTGACGGGGGCCCTTAGCACAAAATGAGCGAGGAACGCTAAGCATAGGAAAGTTAAGTATTGTGAAAATAAAATATCCGGAAAACTCCAAACAATTGTAATATGTATTACTCGAATTTGACTATACCCATATAACTCCGTGAATATTGCATAAAATAAATCCTCTGTATAAAATACTAGAAAAATCGCATATAGCACATGATTAGATTAATTTTTGACTGAATCGTTCTCAACCAAGTTCAATTGATGTTCCCTTTTGAAATCAAGACTTATGATTAATTGAGACTTGGATAACAATAGCAAATATTACATTCATATTTTTTTTTTCAATTTTACCGCAGATATGTATTTCCAATAAATGCAATTGAACGACAGTCAATATTGAAGCAATAAGCAAATCGTTTAACTATTTTATTTTATTGTGAAGAAAATTACTGACTTCCTACATTTATTGTTAAAAATGATCCTATCGCGACTGTATTGAACAGTATGCTTTGAAATGCTCAATTTGATTTTCATAACAGGAAAGGAACACACGATTGTCTAACTTTAATAGTCAGATATTTTACTAGTACTAGTGGACAAGGAGCAATTGCACAATTTAAGAAGCACAGAGGTTTCACTCTCGTTCAACTAACAACTTCTAGAATTAGCTAGTATGAGCTTTTTCCAAGGCTCATGTCCTAGTCCCTTGCTTTATAATTCCAATGTTCCAGATATTCACAACAGTTCTGAAGAACTATGCACGCTTCGACAAATTGCAGATGATGCTCTAGTTTCTGTAATTATTTAATTTCTGTAGATTTTGGTCAAATTTATGGTACCGTCAAGCTACCATTCACCGTGCATTTAAGAAAAATATGCACTTCCAAAAATTATATATTTTTTCCAAATAATTTAAAGCGTACTAGAATACCACTATGTAGCTTGCAATTATATAATAATTCAGGGAAAAATCTAAAACTAGTGATGCATAACAAAAAATTACTCAAAAATTATGTTTGAAAATGTCATGTTAAGGTCGCCTCGTACCGTTCTATGTCACTATTTACCGTGCACACTAGTGCACCATTCACCGTGCGTATAGTTTTCGTCATGATTTAATTTTGTATCTTGAAAAAAACGTTGTTGATAGAGCAATTACGTTGCTAGTAGTGTGAGCACTCATTTTTAATAGTATTCAAATATTCATTTACAATAAAAACCATAAAAAGTTTTGAAATTGGCCAAATAATTATTTTTTCATTAAAATCGTTATTGGCGGTTTTACTGTACTGTCCAAACCATTCTATGTTCACTCAAAAACTAAATATGAAGTAGTTTAATGACGACATAACAATATATCTAATATTACCGAAAAAATTCATGACTTTTACACTATTGCACGGTAATAGGAACCATATATATTGGTAAGGATCTATTCACCGTGCATTTGGGTTTCGACTGAAACTCAATAAAAAATACTAATTTGCATAAAATCTCATTGCTCATACGATGAAATACATCTTACTAATAGTATCCACAGGGAAAACTTGTTGAAATTTTGAAAAATTTGATACTCTATCGTTAAAATGAAAAATGTGATTTTTTGGCATTTCTACTAAGAGTGTTGAAAAATCTCATTCTCAAACAGAATTCACATGATTGTGGCTACATAAACTAGGTTTTTCAAAATGCTTTTTGACAAAAACTACATCATTTCATCAGTTTTATCTTATTTTGCTGACAAAAGAATAATTTGTGAAAATTGTATGAATATTCTGTAGGAATTTGTATATGTGCACGGTGAATGGAGGCCGCACGTTGACTGGTGACTTAACGGTATATTTGAAGCACAAAGCCATGAAAATATTCAAACAAAATCAGAAAAAATCTTTCACAAATGGAAAAAAGGCCAGTAAAATATGGAAATATCGTATTTCTGGTATAATTTCAGATGTGTTTGATAGAATAGTAATTTCAGTATCCCGATGGAAAAATCAAGAAAATGTATGAATTAGCGAGCATCTTTATCTTATCAAGATCATTCCAGGACATAGGGCACTGTTATTTTGACAATATCGTTCCAGAAAGCTGTGTAAATTTGCTGTATATTAACCCGAGAACAGTATTGAAGTTTTTTAATTTTATAAGCGAATAAAAGAATTTTCATTGAAACTGAATAGTTCAGATTAAAATCATTTGGAATTAGCTATTCAAACTATCAAATAACAAAACATAATCTCATAATCTCATAGCAGAATATCTCTGTAAGAAATCGTATTGGATTTGTATTTTACATTTGAAATCATTAATGTAAAAATTATTCATTGAATTGTCTTTAACTTTTTTGACTCCTCGGGGGGCCCCCTCGGCACCCCCCCCCCCCCCCCCCAAATCCGGGCCTGGAGGTTAGTTTCTACTTTCAAACAGAATCCCTTCTGGTGGACAACCATTCCTACTTTTTATCTACATCAGGCATTGCAAAATTGGCTCTCATTTGATTTTGAAGCATGATCAAAGCAAGCGAACAAAATATCCCATCATCTGCGGTCCACGATCGGCAATGTATCGCAAGTTGTAACAAGTCTCATAAATAGAAGCGGCAAACGAGAGCCCCAAAGAGAAAGCGATGACAAAATCCATTTTTCTCGCTTGTTTACCGTTGGGGGTAGGTGTAAACAATGCCGAACTTCCGATTGCAATAGTATCCCCCAGGTTTGGCGCTTGTTCAAGAGGATTTTTATCATGCACTGCTATCCCTCCGATCTGATCAAAGTTGTAGCAGTATACGATATATAATACTTACAGAGAGCCTTACGTGAGGGATTCTCTAAATTTCCTCAAGATTCAATCCCTGATCCACATTATTCCTACTTTTTATCCAAAAATACGTTACGTTACGAAAAAATACTTATCCTTTCAAAAATTTGTACTTTTCCTTCGCAATTCAATCAAAAATTCATCGATTCTGTGAAATTATTTTATATAGTTTTTCCAAAAAATATATTAGAAAGACCTCCAGAAATATTTTTAAAATGCATTTCAAATCACGTCACAAATTCTCCTGAGTTTTTTTTCTGTCAATTCTACTTCAAATAATCTCCGGATTATACAGGAATTATCTATGAAAAGTTTGTTTGGAATGTCCCTTGAGAAAATTTGGATACTCTTCAGAGGAAATTTGTAGACAAACCCCAGGCATACTTTTGCTACCAAAATTAGCATAGTGGTAAAGCAATCTGGGAGAAACATTTTGCAAATTAACTTGGAAGGGATTGATTAGGAAATTTTCAAGGATCTTCCTTAAAACATTACTTTTAAAACAGTTTTGTCAATTCTGCCATTAATCCTTATTCAAGAATTGAATTCTTCTGCAATTCCAAAAGGATATCTAATTAAATTCTGGGGAATCAAGAAATCAAAGAAGGAATTCTGCTAGATTCAAAGCATAATTTTTAGAGAAGATTCTGATGGAGCTTCATGAGATTTTTTTTTAATTGAAAAAGTTTCAATTATCCTATTAGTGGTTTCGTTATCTATTTGTTGTTTCGCTTTCTATTTAACATTTTATTATTTCTCTTTCCTCCACGCTTCTACAAAGCGAGCAACTTCGTACAAAAACTTTTCATACTACAAAAAGCAAGATTTTAAAGAGTCTAAAGAAAAATAATACTGAGAGATTTGAAAAATTGCAGAATCCTCATCCGTTTGGGTCAGTGGGGCAAGTGTGCCAAAGGAGCAAATGTGCCACCCCTGCTTTTTATAAAAACTACAACATACATTTTCTCTTTGAGCTTAATAATATGTTCCCTTATAGCTCACAATACAATGCTCTATTTTTATAGATTTTTATAAAACAACCCTATTTGAGTGGATTTTTATAAGATTTTGTTGTTTTTAAATAGCATGGTAGAAGGCAGTGCTAGGAATGGTAATAGTAGTAGCTCGGATTTCACGAAAATCACGTGGCTCTTCCCAGTATGTTGGGTGCATGAATTTTCTAAATAATTACCGTTTCTACTCATATTCCGAACACTTGAGGCCAACAGTCACTTCATATACTTCTAATTGGCATAAATTGGCTGATATTTGTAAAAAAATTAACTTCTTCGTAAAGTCTGACTGTTAGCTGTTGGGTGTACCAATAATAAAGTTGATTTAATTAGTTTTAGTATTGTTTTTACGTATAAGTATGGAACAACATTTTGATTCAAATGCCGAACACTGTGCTCATTCGGTCTCATATTCCGAACACCTTGATTCAAGTTCCGAACAGCACGATTAAATCGTGTTCAAATGAATAATTTAACAAATAAATTTGTCTGAGCTTGTTCTACTAGTCTCAAACTAGAGACGTTTAAATTGAATTACAATTGATTGCCATTTTCTTGTTATTAGGTGACATATTTCAGCGAAACATTTCAATCAAAGTCTGTTCGGAATTTGAGACAAAATGGTAGTGTCATTAAAGGCTCTGAATGCAGGAAATGCAGCGGGAAATAGAACATTTTTCAGAACATGACTGATGTAATGTAATATTATAAGTATCCACCGTAATATAAGGGTAATACATGTTGTAATTTAAATTGAACATCCCTAGTTTAAATAAATTTAGATTGGGAAGCTGGGTTCAAACATAATGAATTGGGAAATCTATTGAATTAGTTTGTATTGGTCGGTGCAACAGCTCGGTCGCTGTTGGCACAAATAAAGTGTTGAAGTTAAGCATGAGTTTCGTTTTCGTAATCCGAATATTTAAGTAAAGTTGCTAGAAACCTACATACATATATCATATTGGATGAATACAAAAATAACCATTTTAGTTATTCGAAGTGACTAGCAAAGAGTTCCGCATATGATGAACCTTGTTATAAAGCATGTCTCTGCTTTGAAAGTAGTATTAAAAGGAAATAAAGAAAATTTCATTACAAGTAGAATTACATGCGATGTTCCCTCCCCTTGGTTATGCGACCTTGCCGCGATGGGAGGGCATAATCCATTAGCCCATATGATGGAAACCAAAGGCGTAACCCGCAGTGGTGGTATCACATTTTGGCATTTTTTGCTTAAGGCCGCGTCATAATTCATATGGCATAGACGCAATAATATCTCGGATGTGATCCAACGGACATTCTGCGTCATTGATAGAATTGATGCCCATTTCAAATAATTAATCTATTCGAAGTGGACATTAATACTATTGGTGACGTTCAGTTTGCCTTTTGCTAACCAGAATGATCCGTAGCCACTCTTACTCTTACTATTAGCTAGCTAGATACATCGTTATCATATACGACGTAGGGAATACTTAGGAACTCTTAGGAAAATGACTAGTAGATTCACTGAGTAGAAATAAGTGGCGACAATCTTATTTTAATATGGTTTTTACATTGCCATAATAAGAAATACCTCTTTTGTAACAGCGGTATAAATAATCTAATTCCAGCTTCATTTTCGCAAAATTTACAAGTAGAAAGTAGGCGTTGTGAAGCATTGCATTTGCCACCGAAAAGTGAATCTTGTAGGAGACTGTAATAGAAGCCTAAGGTAACTTTACTCTTCAATATTCACTATAAAAATGACTATGGAAAGTAAGACGCTGAGATCGATCATTAGGGTACACTTGCTAGTTTCGAAAAATTGTTGAACAGACAAGGAAAGCGACTTTTTTCTTTAAGGATATATGAACGTAATGACCAATAAATACTTTTAACAACAAAAAATAAAATTAACTAGAACTACTACTAAACAGTCTAGTTTTGTTAAGACTTGACGACACTTGACATTTAAGACTCTAATCTTACGTAAAAGACAATAGTAATCAGAATAGCACTTTAATGACAAATTATTCAAAACCATTTCGACTAGACAGTATTAGTAATGCACTACTATTTCAAACAAATTCTAATGGAGCTACTGATTTTTATAATGTTTCCTTTTCTCAGAAGCAAGGGAATATGGGTACTTTTCAAAAACTACCACGTCACAATACTAATAAAAAACAGTGTTCATGTGGGCGCCATTGCCTAGTCCGTCTGAGTATTGGTCCTGGTAGAGGGGAAACTTGGCAAAAGCCAGACCGAGGGTTCAGCCTTGACAAGTTAAGCTGTCAGACAGCTCCAACTGAATACCATACAAAAAAAAAGTAGAATTACATGCGATGTTCACTCGGTGGCCTTCTTGCCCCATAGTGTTGAAAAATAGGTTATTTTGGATAATATTTGAGAAGCTCAAAAATTAAGAGTTATCTCTTTTTTAAATGGCAAAATTCTTATGAAAAGATATAAAACTAAAAATATATTTTTATAACAAATTGTGTTATAATTATGTTTTAAATTAAAACAAATTTTAAACAGACTTGTTATTAGAAATGATTTTGTTTTAATAATGTTATAATTTCCTTCATCGACTCAATGTGCTTGTAACAAACATGTAACAAATCTTGATATAATTGTACTACAATTTTGATGTGATCCAGTGGTCGGGTCTCGCTGGCCAACAGGGCCTTTTCAGAGTTATCAAGGGAACATCACGTTATTCTAGATGATATATCAACATTGAAATAGTAAAAAAAATGTTATAAATACTGAATCACATTATTTCTGATTCATGTGTTTGTGTGATCCTGAAATCACATATCTAGAAAGAATTAACATTATTTTAATTGCTTTTAAATGTCAAAAGAGCAACATCCGGTATGCAGTGGATTTGTGTGATCTTCAGGGTAATATATCCAAATAACATTTCTGCATTGGTACATTGATGTTCTCATTTTCGATGCTTATTTAAATTGTAAACAAAAGCCAGAAAAAAATACGCTACCTTTCTTTAATCTATTTTAACGATCCTCTAGAATGACAGAAAAGAGTATGCCGTTCATGCCCAACACTATAGATCGACCCAACACCATTCCTTCTCTCTTTTTCTACTATCCACATACGATGGATCAAACCAACAAAAGGAACATCCTTCTCATGTCAATACCTTCATTCGATCGCCCAAACTGCAAATGTTTGCGAAGCATGAATGAAATCATGTAGAAGCAAAGTATAAGTATTGCAAAAATCTACGCGTATTCATACTTCATCTACAGATCATCCTGTAACGCGGTGCTTCACCAAGCAATAATCAGCAATTGTCGTAGGTTCGAGTCCCCGTGGATCGACAAAAGGACGAGTATCAACATAACATCAACAAGCATGTCTGTTCTCTATTCCTGCAGTATGTCATCAGCCTTAGAATAGAAAGAGTAGCGACGTAAGACGTATACTAAAACAACATTAGGCGCATTAAGGGTTTAAGAATGGGAAAGAGAGAAACGATTTTTGTTTTGCTGCACGTGAGACGTTACGTTCTAGACGTTATCATTTTTGACACGAGCCATAATAATGATTTGGCGAACTAATATTTGTATATATACTAATAAGGCCAAGCTCCGGTATTCAAATGATTTGACAATTCGAAAAAAACACGGTACAGTTTTATTCACAGAGGATTTTTCTGTAGAAACTTCTGGAGGATTCACGGATTTTTTGGGGAAATTCAGGAAATATGTTTCAGGAATATCTGAGAAGAGATCATAAAAAAAAAATAGGAGCAACCATTTTGACGTTTGAGCAGATTGCGTGAAAAATGTTTGGAACATTATGAATGATTATTTTTTTTATTTACTTGTGTTATATCACTTAATTTAATTAAACTCGATGTGACACCAATTTATTCAGGCCATTACTGTGTATCTCCAACTTCAATTTTGGCCCACGCTGTCCAGATCCTGTTGCACCTGATCAAGCCACCTCGCTCGCTGCGCTTCACGCCTTCTTGTACTAACCGGATTCGACGCGAGCACCATCTTTTCAGAGTTGTTGTCCGGTAGTCTTGCAATATGCTCTGCCCAACGCACCCTTCCGGCTTTCGTCACCTTCTGTATACTGGGTTCGCCGTAGAATCTGACGAGCTCGTGGTTGATTCTCCGTCGCTACAGCCAAAGATGCTCATAAGCACCCGTCGTTTGAACACTTCAAGTGCTTGCAGGTTCTCTTTGAGGATGGTCCATGCTTCATGACCATAGAGGACCATACCGGATGACGTTATACTATTTTTCGCAAATGCCTTTTTGTAGTCTCGATATGAGGTTCCAAAGGTTTCAATTGTACAAAAAAAGTGACCGAATGGAGGTTTTGTCCAAATGCGAAAGAACTTGAAAGAAAAGCTTATCATCAATAGAATAGAAAAATCCGATTGATATAGATATATAAATATTAAGCCCAAGACTCAAAGAATTTTTCTGAAGCATTAAATTCGAGTATTACATTACATCGTTCCTGGTTGAAAGTTAACTCCACTTGCTTTTTTTTGTCTACCATACGGATATAAAAACGCAAAAATGATCAATTAGCAGTAACAGCCATCGGTTGATAACAGCTGAAGTTATCATACAATATTAGGCTGAGAAGCCGGTTATATCACAGTTGTCATGCCACCTTCATTGAAGACCATTTGCAAGTAGCTAGTTATGACTTAAAACTCGAAAATAGTAAGGATACATAAGATAGATCACTCGACCACCCCAATTCGTAAAATAACACTCACTTTATGATGTCCTTAAAATGATCCAATTAAAAGGATAAAAACCAAAGCGACAAGTACAACTACTTTACAGTGCATTAACCTCGTCACCCGACCTCCAGCAGTGGGTGACGAAGCCAATGTGACGATCATCACACGTTGACCTCAACAAAAGTGATAATCTACTAGACATTGGGCACTTTGCACGCGGAACGTCACCCCCAAAACAATCTTCATGTCCCGCAGAAAAAAGAAAATACTCAAATCAAACTGGCCGTGATCTTGGTCTTGTGCTGCTTCAGTTGCTTTCCTAGGGTCGGCTTCTGCTATCAATCCTAACCACATTGCAACTAACTAATCCAGCGATGGAAAGAAGTGCGGAATTAATACGTAGCCTTAGGCTACGTGAGCAGCAAAACACTAATCAATTAGCTGTATCGCGCGAAATGCGTTGACCGTAGCTTGTTTTTGGATTTATTGTGGTGAATTTATATCGGGTTGTCGTTCTACCACACTTTTGGAGACGCGAGACTTTTGTTTCTTCTCCGATTTGGTTCTGCAGCCCTCTCCGATCAACCGGTCTTTACGCGCAATGAAATTTTATTTTTTGTGGATATCAGTATAGGATGGTTTATTTTTAGGAAGCCAGTTATGCAGCTCTTCAAGATATCGGAACGTTTAATGGGACGACTTTTCGCTAGGAGTCTGCTTTGTCATTGAGGCAGAACGGAAAGGAATTTCATGGGATGAAGAAAAAATGCATTACCTAGATGTCCTCACTTTGCAGCAATAAAAAAACTAGAATCTGCGAAACTGCGCTCAGTCATATGTTTACAAGCGAGAAGCATTGGGTTTTCAGTTTTCAAACCTACAATAAGAAGCAAAGCATATAGTTTACCAGAACATCGAAAGCGATCTTCTTTGCTAGGTTTAGCGAACTGGCACTGATGAAAGCTATCGAACGAAAACCGGATATGGATGGTATTTGTGTAGGAAATACAACACAGAATGACGCATGGAAGTGTATACCGGTTTTCCACGCATGGTGACCATAATAGAATCTGTTCGTGTATACCATTTCAGAACATTTTCTTGGTTGGAGCATTGTACAGCTGCAGCCTTAGACGATGATTCTTCTATATAATAGAAAGCATTCCAATGATAGTCGTGCTTATGTTGTTTTTCTTGAAATGGGATTCATAATAAAACGTGGTCAGTCTCTGCAGCTTGCAGATTCAGAAAGCAATCAGAATCACAGAACGAGAAACAAAAATCAGAATCACAGAATTATAATGACAGGTTGCAAATATTAAAATCAGAATCACAGAATTACAATGTCAGAATCGCATAATTAGAGTTATAGTCAGAATCAGAGAACAAGAATCACAGAATCATATTTGCAGCATCAGTATTATAATCACAGAATCAAAATCACGGAATCAGAATAACTCAATGTAAATCCTTGAATAAGAATCACAGAATTAGAATCAGGACCAATAAACACAATTAAAAAATCAGAATTACAAAATCAGAGAATAACAATCACAAAATCAGAAGCACAGATAAAGAAGAACATAAACATAGAATCCATATCTCTGAATAAAAATCACAATAAAAGAATCATAATTACAGAATAAGGCTCACAGAATAAGAAGCTCAGAACCACAAAATCAAGATTGTAGAATCAGAATCACAGAATCAGAATATCGAAACCAAAATCACAAAATCAGAATCAAAATCACAGATCTAGAATCACAGAATAAGAGTTCTGTGATTATAGTTCTAATCAGAATCACAGAATCAGAAACACAGAATGAAAATTTTAGAATCAGAATCACAGAATCAGACGAACAGAATAAGAATCACAGAATCACAATTAAAGAATTAGAATCCCAGAATTAGAATCAAATTCGGAATTGCAGAACAAAAATAAAAAACAGAGTCAGAAAAACAGAATCAGACTCACAAAATGAGAAACAAAGAAAAAAATCTCAGATCAAGAATCATACAAAAAAATCTATGAAACATTGAAACAAGAGCGCAGAATAAGAATCACACATTCAAAATCTCGGTATCACAGAATCACTAAATAATAATCACAGAATCAGAATCAGTATCAGAGTCACAGCATCAGAATTACAGACCAAAACTATTGAATCAAAATTACACAATCAGAAATTCAGACTCACATAATCAGAACCACAGAATCAGAATTACAGATCAAGAATCACAGAATCAAAATTACAGAACTAGAATCTCGAAACCAGAACCAAAAAAAGAATGAAAAGAGAATAACGGAATCAGAATCAAATAATCCGAATCCAAGGATTAGAATTGCATAATCAGAAACATAGAATCATCATCAGAATCTTAGAATCAGAAAAACAGAGGCAAAATCATAACCACAAAATCACAATCGCAGAAATATAATCACAGAATGAAAATCACAAAACCATAATTACATAATCAGAATTATAGAACAAAAATCACGGAATCAGAATTACAGAATCAGAAACACCGAATCAGACTCACACAATCAAAAATAAAAAATCAGATTCTCAGATCAAGAATCTAAGATACATATAATCATGATCGCAGAATGTAAATGACAGAATCAGGATTAGATTACAATGTAATCATTACATAACCAGAAACAGAGATAGAAGTTCTCAAGAATCACATTATCAGCAACTTAGAATAAAAATCGCAGAATCAGAAACACATAATATAGGATCCAATTCCACATTAGACGACCTGCTAGTGGAGTATCTGCCATGTTGCTTGCTGGTTGTTTAACATCGCTAGAAGACCCCAGAAAAACATGATTTGGTGTGAGCAGGGATGGGAAATGTACTGTCGCAAATATTTATCATCTCGACATTCACATTTTTCTACACGACCATCAAAATCCGTTCAAAACAAAAAAAAATGTCACGGCTCTTCAAAACTGTAATCTTCTTCTTCCTAACGTTTTTTCAAACCCGAATGCGATATGACTCGAGCACAGTGGTGACACGATTTTTCCGGTTCTCGGGGTTTTTCATGTTTGCTCGATAAAGGCAGCATGAAATTGAACTTGTTTATATGTATCGCAACGGAATGATTGTGCTCTTGCTATTAGCGCTAATAGATTTCAATTAGTTGAGAACACACGCGAAATATTAGCGATTGTATTATTTAACATTTTTTTCAATCATTCACCTCGAGATGGCTGCCCGAAAACGGTTATAGTGGAGAGACAAACACAGTCAAGCAGTGTGTGAACCGTTGGCAGCGCAACACCTGATGGTAGCGGAATTTGGGGCAAGTGTGCCATAGGGGCAAGTGTGCCACCCCTGATTTTTGTAAAAACTACAAACTATATTTTTTGTTTGAGCTTAACAGTATGTTCCCTTATAGTCCATAATACAATGGTCAAAATATGACGCAAATTGCTCTATTTTTCACGTATTTACATCGACTTTTGTGAAAACCATAAAATTTCAGTGATTATTTATAAGATTTCGTTGTTTCTAAATAGCATGGTGAGAGGTAAATTAATAAAGAATTTTTTAAACGTACTGTACATTGTGAAGCTATACAAATGTGTAAGTAATTGTGGGATTTGAACGAAAAAAATATTTAGTTCTACATACAAAATCCATTTTGGTTGAAATCTATACTTTTTTGGGCAAGTGTGCCACCTATTTGGTAAACAAAAATGGTTGGGGTGAAATTCATAAAAATGTAAACATCATCAACAAAATCATGATAATGAACCAAAATGAGGCAACAGTAGTGGTTTTTATAGCGTAGAAAAGGAATAGCGAACATTTTTGCTCCCACAATGATTTTTTTTCTCCAAATATTCGATAATAACATGGTTTTAGGCGTTTTAAGAACTATTTTACTTATTTTCATTAATATTTTACCTTTATTTAGTGCTGATCTAGTGTAATATTATACAGATCCTCCATAATGAAAGAGTTATTCATATATTGCATTGAATGGAGACAAAAAAAAACGATTTTAGTTATTAGAATTGACTAATAGAGAGTTCCACATGTGATGAACCTTGTTATAAAGCATCCCCTCATGACGGTAAACCTAAAAATATTTTTAAAATTGTCAATTAGGCTCTGCTTTGTTAGCAATATTAACAGGAAATAATGAAAATTTCATTACAAGCAGAATTACATGAATGTTCATTCGGTGGCCGTCTTGCCCCATAAGGGTGGCACACTTGCCCCATAGTGTTGAAAATCAGGGTATTTTGGATGATATTTGAGGAGCTCCAAAACTAATACTTTTTGAAATTATTTTCTTTTTAAATGGCACAGTGCTTATGAAAAGATGTGAAACTAACATCGTGATGCTGAATTGGCGGGTTTTTTAAGCTTTAGACAAAGTTAGAGAACAATTTGCTTAAGGTGGCACACTTGCCCCAAATCCCGCTATTGATGCTGCTGCGTTGTGTTTTGGTTGAATGGCAGAATCGATGAACTGTGGCAAATTGTGATCACAGTTCCCAAGCCTGGGTGTGAGGGCTTCCTGCTTCGCAGAATCTAGCAGGGCTGGTAGCTATTCCAGCCTGTTCATCGTGTACGCTTAAAGCACCGGTTTTGGTCAGCCTAAGAGAAAATGTCAATAAAAATTATATAGGAAGCCGCATATATACTACAAATATGTCAAATGCAAGCTTTCAATCCGTATTATGTATGAAATGAAATTTCTGCCTACTATTGCAATTTCAGAGATAACTTTCCGTTCTGCGGTTGAACAGAAAGCTACCGCAGCTGTCATAGTACTGATTTTCACAAAGCATCATCGATCGGCTGCTATGATACCTTGGAAACCATGCGGATGATTGTTGTTTTCGGCTGTTTTTCAAAGCTGTGGACTCTACTAGCATACTTTGATTAGATGGTTTCGTTCAATGATACAATGATTCTCAAGTCTGCGGTAGAACTTTGACAGCTGCGGTAGAACTTGGCGGCTATCGCAGAACGGAAAATTTTCAAAAGAAACGCAATATTAGAATGAATCTCGACTGGAGCACCTCGTCTGGTGACAAATCTTCGAATGCATGCAATGCATGCAACACTGGGTGGATAAATTGAAAGCAACCTCTACGTGCACAGTTCGAATGGTAAGGCACGTGAAGAGTGCAATCTAACGTTTGGCGTTGCGATGATATAATGCTCCATGGTTACTTGGGAAGTGCCCGGCAAACTTCTATCATAAAGTGGTGTGACTGGTGTCGTTCGTTAAGCATTTCTCTCATATCGTGTTCGTCCATGAGATTTCGGTGAAAAAGTGCAAAGTAGATAATTGAACTGAAGTTATTTATCGAAATACAGTAGTTTTATTGCATTTTTGGTGTACGAGTGTACAAACCATGACAGCTCTCACAAAATTACACTTGGAAAATGAGTCTATGTTGCTGGTAGGTTGGAATATCCGCCGTAGTGGAATATTTTAAGTTTGATACGACGAATAATAGCACTTACGACGAAGTAGAACAAAACCCTACCTCATTAACATTTGTCTCTGAGTTGGCGTCAAGATATTTGCGGTGATAACCATCAACAATCAAGATAGTCACTCGATGAGGCTTTGGAAGGATGATTGTCCTTTTCTTTTCCACAGGGGCTATTTGACCATCAACGCGGATAACTTCTTGCTCTTCTAATACCGGAGTTAGTGTGTATAGAATGCAGTTTTTCTCCAACGAAATTCGCTTATCAATAGGCAGATCTGTTGTTTCTAGTAATGGCTAGCTCGTCTGCGTATCAGTCGAACTGAGCCATTTTTCATAACAGTATTCCAGCGTCCTGCAATTCTGGTTGTGTCAGAATTTTGTTGGTGTAGTGCCCTTGAATTCGTCGCTTTCGTTACCGCATCCCAAACGAGGTGTGATTTCCCCGGCTAAATAAGCTTAAAAAAGGCTAATCATCCTTACAAGGCATCATCGAGTGACTTTCCTGATCCACAAGCAGTCGGCGTGTTGTTGTAACAGCTTACAAACAGCGGCCACTCTTTGGGATCGACGGAAAAATACGGAAAATCATCTGGCATAGCTTGTCTTGCGGCGAGCTGTTCCGGAGTCGGACCTTGACGATCAGTCAAGGCTTGTGGAGCTTCAACAGTCAGTTTGACGGTTTTATTCAAATTCGTTTTACGAATGGCTCCTCTTGGAACGGCCGGTAGTCTTGAGGGAACAGGTGTTGATTTTTGCTGTATACGAATCTGGCACAGCTGCAGCTGCTCCTGCAGTTCTTCTTTTTTGGAATTCTGTAGAATTTGCTGAAATTTAAAGAATGCGTTGCCATCTGGAGGGATCTGGGGATCGCAAATCACTTCTTCAATTCATCCTACAGCTCTTTCTTCGACGCCGGTACTTCTGTGGTAACGACCTCTTGTCGAGTTTCCTTTTTGGAGACAGGACCACTACTTTCAATTTCTGCTGCATTCGTGACCGTTTATTCATTTCATGTATTTAGTTAACATCTAAACAGATAACACTGAATCAACAATTTCACGCCACAATACTCGGTTCGTGGCCGCATCTCTCCATCCTCGGTTCTGCCCCACACTCGCCAAATCGATACACACTTGATCCGCCCACCTAGCTCGCTGCGCTCCACGCCTTCTTGTACCAACCGGATCCGACGCGAACACCATCTTTGCAAGGTTGCTGTCCGGCATTCTTGCAACATGCCCTGCCCATCGTATCCTTCCAGCTTTGGCCACCTTCTGGAGATTCTACCCCATAATATCATTCGGGGTGATGGGTCGTTCAGGGTTTTGGAATTCGGGGTAATGGCGTTCGGGTTAATGGCATTCGGGGTAATGGGATTCGGGGTAATGGGATTCGGGGTAATGGGATTCGGGGGTAATGGGATTCGGGGTAATGGGGTAGAATCCTTCTGGATACTGGGTTCGCCGTAGTTGAGCGAGCTCGTGGTTCATCCTTCACCGCCACTCACCGTTTTCCTGCATACCGCCAAAGATCGTCCTAAGCACCCGACGTTCAAAGACTCCAAGAGCTTGCAAGTCCTCCTCGAGCATCGTCCACGTTTCATGCCCGTAAAGGACTACCGGCCTTATGAGCGTTTTGTACATGGTACAGTGGGTGCGAATGTGAATCTTTTTTGAACGCAGCTTCTTGTGGAGGCCATAGTAGACCCGACTTCCACTGATGATGCGCCTCCGTATTTCACGGCTAACGTTATTGCCAACTGTCAGCAAGGATCCAAGATAGACGAACTCGTCGATCACCTCGAAAGTATCCCCGTCAATCGTGATACTGCTACCTAGGCGAGCCCTGTCGCGCTCGGCCCCACCAGCTAACATGTACTTTGTCTTGGCCGCATTCATCACCAGTCCAACGTTTGCTGCCTCGCGTTTCAGGCGGGTGTACAGGTCTGCCACCTTTTCAAATCATCCGCAAAGCAAACAAATTGACTGGATATCGTGAAAATCGTACCCCGGCTGTTGAGCCCGGCTCTCCGCATAACACCTTCTAGCGCAATATTAAACAACAGGCACCAAAGTCCATCACCTTGGCGTAGTCCCCGGCGGGATCCAAACGAACTGGAATGTTCGCCTGAAACCTTCACACTTCTCCGCTCTTATAAGTCTCGTCAGCTTCCCGGGAAAGCTGTTCTTGTCCATGATTTTCCATAGCTCTACGCGGTCGATACTGTCGTATGCCGCCTTGAAATGGATGTTTTCAAGGTTTGTTCCTAAACCCATTGCATTGTGTTGTGTGCTTTGCTCGAGACTCAATCTCGTCAATTCGACTTTGTACATTTCGAGTTTCAAACTCCTAATACAACGTTTCCTCTAATAGCTGGTACCGTAGAACGGGGTATCTTTGATAATGCGGGTAACTTTGATAGCACGTTACCCACCACATACTAAACGAAATATCATAATTTCAGTTAATCGGTTAAGCAAAACGATTGCAAAACTAAAGAACACTAGTATGACACTTCATGTAAGAGCTGTTTTCATTTGAATCAAAAACATTAGAGGCTTTTTTAAACGAATATTTAAAATTGATGCGATTTTAGCATTTCCGAAACGCTCACAAACAATCTGTTCTACGATCGAAATTTGATGTAGTTTTGAATAGTTGGTCACTTATCTTGACAGCCTAGTTATCATAGAACTTGAATATGGTCTCAAATCTCTTAACGAAAAGCATTTTCACAAAACTTTTTGTAATCTAAGTCAGAAATTTAATTATAATGTTACACGCCTAGAGGTATACAATGCCCAATAAATGTTACGTAATTCATTCAATCCATTATCAAAGTAACCCCGAAACAGAAAACCGATTTTCGATTATATGAAAAATATATATCCATTCAAAACGATGATTTTTTAGCAATCTGTCAACTACTATCAAAAATCGATAGCTAGGATGCCAGTCCTTGTTTTAAAAATATAAACTATAATTCTTTGAAACAGCATGCATAAATATTCAAGTTTTCTTCGAAAAAAAAACTATTAAAGTTACCCCGTGAAGACGTCATACCTCTAAAATTTTCATATGAAAAGATATAAGCGTTTTTGCAGTTTTTTCACCCACTTTTCCAAGCGTAACATTTCAAAATGGCGCAAGTGGAATCAAAAACTTTTCCCGTTACTTGAATAAGCATATCTTCAAGTGTATTTTAAGAAACTTCGGTGATAGTACATTTTGGTTTTCTCTAATAAATGCATTTTGAATTATTCCTCAATTTTACTTAGAAAACAGATTTTTTCTGACGTCTGGTGATACTTATGCAATTACAGTAAAATATTTAATAATATATTCATAAAAAATGAATTATTTTAGGCGCAAACAAGAATATTGTAGATGTTTATCATGCCAATTTTTATAAATATCGGTAATAATTTAACTAAACAGAAAAGTTCGGCCTTTTAATTACCTTGACTTTTCATTATAGAATTCTGTTTACACTAAGTTTCATGGTAACGCCACAAATGCGGTCCAAATTATGCATATTGCATATGCACGCTCCTTCAAAGTGTGATAGCATAAGGGTCATCCAAAAATGACGTCCATCAATTGGGGAGATGGAGGGGATCCATGAAAGTGTAACAGTGCATGCATAAGGTATTGAAAAAAGCGTGACAGCGGACGGAGGGGGGTCCGGAAATCCCGAAAAACGATGGACGTCATATTTGAATCGTCCCATACCGTGTGTGATCTTATCCTTATTGTGTATTCGGTGCACTTATTCCTGTAATGTAATGTAACAAGTGCAGCGAATGAATCGGAATGATCTGATGCGGACGTGTAATTATGCCACACTTTTCTACACCCTGCAAATTGTGTGACCGTCCACCGTACGATGGGGAAGTACGCAATAATTTGTACAATCACGATCATTTATCAATAAATTACTGATTTGTAAGTATCGTGCCGCTGCCCATAAATTTCAAGTTAAGAAATACTACTTGAATCATCGTGATTTCAATCAACATCGTCAGTTTTGAACTTTTTTGGCTGAATGGTGTAAATTGTATATACTAGAATATAAATTGCTATTTTGATCTTCTCCCACTTCTCTAATACATATGAGTGGAACCATAAACTGCTTCTTTTCATGTTGGATAAATACAGTTTATACACTAAACGTCATTATCCCGCACTTAAATTCGCAAACATGCACTTAAACCACACTTATGATGTCACGTTTTATAAATTATTTATTGGTAAAGAAAATAAAATGTGAGTTTTAAAATTTTTATTTCACTTTTTAATCATATAAGCTCAAAAATATTGAAAATCTATCATTATTTGCTTGTATCAGTCATATTCGAACGTTAATATTAAAATGATAATAAATCTTCGAGCTGTTTAGTTAAATAAATGAAAAACCGAATTTAGTAGTATTCCATTTAATTAGACTAGTCGAGTCTAGTACACGACACTGAAGACGGCAGTTGAGGTCGAAATACGCGTATCTGTCAAAGGATACAAACTCTAGTGGAATTAAATGCTACTTATTAAAAGTCAAACTTCGAATTTTCAAGTGCACAAGACAGGAGAATCTGACAACAGTTCGCGTAGAAAATCAATCAAATTACTTCCTTGCTGGTGGTGACCAGCAATGGGATAAGTTTTCAACGTGGAGTGCTGTTTGGCTCTCAAGTCTTGTGCTCTTGAAAATTTGAGGTGTGACTTCGTTCTATAATCGCCTTAAATGAGGGATTAGTAAAGGTTATATATAAACTTGAAAAGGTATCGAAAATTAGTAGTTTTTAATATTTTTGAGATTTTGATCTAAGTTTTATTTTCCAATGTTAAATCCATACGGAGGCCGAGTGCATATAATTGACATAGTTAAGTATTGTCTAGTTAAAAAAAAACACTTATACAAACTTAAAAAAAGGGAATGCAACTGCATTTGCATTTTCCAATCTAGGGAAAGCTTCAGCTTATATTGGCAGGACTTCTTTTAAATTTGTTTGAATTCGTCGAGTTTTCCTTCCATTGACGGTATTTTATAGTAAAGAACGAATATTTCTGTAATTATTAACGATATGAATAAAAATACCAATACTAAACTACTTGTTCATCCCAAGAATGATTCAGTATTTATTTATGTATTAAAAAATGTTCGACTAATAAGAATAAGAATCTCAAGAAGTTGAAAAATCTGTTTTCTAAGTAAAATTAAGGGATAATTCAAAACACATTTATTAGAGAAAATCAAAATATACTATCACCAAATTTTCTTAAAATGCACTTGAAGATTTGCTTATTCAAGTAACGGGAAAAGTTTTTGATTTCACTTGCGCCATTTTAAAATATTACGCTTGGAAAAGTGGGTGAAAAAACTACAAAAACGCTTATATCTTTTCATATGAAAATTTTGGAGATATGACGTCTTCAGAGAAAATGTGTATTTTGCTCATATCTAAAACTCTTCAGAACATAGTAGGGCTGAAAAATAGATATTTACGTAAGTATTGAGGAAAACCCGATTTTTGATAAAAAAAAAAAGTTCTAATGTGACCTATATCTCTAAAACTATCAGATATAGAAAAATGATGTTCTACAAAGTTTTCATATTTTCTATAATCTTTAATATTGTAGAACATTTTGTCGCGCTATCTTTTGAAATAAAAAAAGTTAGAGAGCGAATTTCGAATGCTATGAAATTTGGCGCTTGGGACACTTTTGCGTATAACGCGCCATGACCAGACAAACAAATGTTCAGAAGACATCAAAACTCTATCTCTTATATTTTTCAAGTTATTAATTTATTCCACTTAATTTCGTTCCGTGGACCAATGCACTATGGTCCAGAAAACAGTTTTACGCGGAAAGATGCATTTTGAGCTTTAGAATGAAACATTAGACAAAAACGGTCTTCTACAAAGTTGTTTGTATTAGTTGAGCCCTTTGTTTGGTGTTATTGAAAATTAGGGTGGACCACATTTTCATAGAAATTGTGTAACTAACTTTCTTATTTGTAAAAAATATATTATACATGCTTCAGCAAAGTTGTAAACCATTCAATTTCAAGCAACTTTGCCATAAAAAGTTTTTTTGTATCTCTTAAATTGACCGATTTAGAGCTTTTTTCATACGGTGACATAGGGTGGTCCGAACAAAACTGGTTTTCTGGCTCTAGAGTTTTCAATTCAAATTTCTCTTCAAAGTAGTCTAAGAAACACTTTTAGAGCTTTGAAAAATGCGTAATTTGGTGAGTGAAGAAACTCGCTATCTCCTTCCGTTTAGGAGTTATTGTTGTTTTTCTCTCAAAAACATGCCTATTTTGATTGTGAATATCTCTGATTGGGGCAAACATAAAAAATATCTTTTGACGGCATTCAAAAGACAAAATAAAATTGTATATTATATCAAAAAATTACAGATGTGTTATTTTTGTAACTCTAATAAAACGTCTTGAAAGCAAATATTTTTAATCACAAAAACTTGAATAACTTTTGAACTAAAATAGATATCAACAATCTTTTTGCATGAAAATTTGCGTTTTGTTAAGTTCTAAAAGTCGTTCAAGAACTTAACAAATAGCAAATTTTCATGCAAAAATATTGATGATATCTATTTTAGTTCAAAAGTTATTAAAGTTTTTCTGCTTAAAATCCTTTGTTTTTTATTTTTTATGTTTGCCCCAATCAGTGATATTCACAATCAAAGTAGGCATGTTTTTGAGAGAAAAACAACAATAACTCCTAAACGGAAGGAGATAGCGAGTTTCTTCACTCACCAAATTACGCATTTTTCAAAGCTCTAAAAGTGTTTCTTAGACTACTTTGATGATAAATTTGAATTGAAAACTCTAGAGCCAGAAAACCAGTTTTGTTCGGACCACCCTATGTCACCGTAGGAAAAAAGCTCTAAATCGGTCAATTTAAGAGATACAAAAAAACTTTTTTTGACAAAGTTGCTTGAAATTGAATGGTCTACAACTTTGCTGAAGCATGTATAATATAATTTCTACAAATAAGAAAGTTAGTTAGATAATTTCTATGAAAATGTGGTCCACCCTAATTTTCAATAACACCAAACAAAGGGCTTAACTAATACAAACAACTTTGTAGAAGACCGTTTTTGTCTAATGTTTCATTCTAAAGCTCAAAATGCATCTTTCCGCGTAAAACTGATTCCTGGACCACTGTGCAATGTGGAATGTTATCTGAGGAGTCTGGTCGGTGACATGCAGTACAGCTGTAGGTGTTGCTGTTATCCGGAGTTTTCTCATGCTGCTCGGACATCGTTGAATTTCATTGAGTTTTATTCTAGAACAGAGTAATGTGACACGATTCTCATCAGCGCTGTGCTTGAAGCTGCAATTTAGATATATAGGTTTTAGTTTATCATGTTTAGCATAAACAATTAATACAGGGCAATTAAATTGATTAATTCTCACTGCTAACCAAACTTAAAAATGTTTTCTTCTAAATTATAGGATTTAAAATGTTCACATCGTGCGTTTTGTCATTTTCTTATCGAATATTGTTCCATCTTCTGAACAGTCACGATGACGGATGGCATGTATCGCTGCTAACTTCAGCCCAGCAAACTCGAAAGGTTTGCCAGTACTAACAACTAGTATTATCACAAACAGAAACAGAACAGAACCATAACCACAGAATTCAGATTCAGAATAAAAGATTCAGAGATTCCCATGTAGATTCAGATATTCAGATAGAGAGATTCTGATTCAGACATTCAGAGACTCAGATTCATGGATTCACATCCAGAGATTCAGCTTGAGGGATTGAGATCTAGAGATTCATATTCATAGATTATGGTGCAGATATTTAGATTTGAATATGCAGATTCAGAGATTGAGATTCAGATTCAGATTCTGGGATTCAGATTCAAAGATTCAGTTTCAGAGATTCAGAATCAGAGATCCAGATTCAGAGATTCAGATTCGAAGATTCAGATTCAGAGATTTAGATTCAGACATTCGAATTCAAAGATTCAGATTCAGATATTCAAATCTAAAGATTCAGAGATTTAGATGCATAGAACTAATTAACTATTCCAAATGCATAGATTCAGCTTCAGAGATTCGGATTCGGAGATTCAGTTTCAGAGATTCAGATTGAGATTGAGATTGATGGTGAGGGTGAGCCGGAGGTGAGTTGTTTGGAAAGTGTATATGATCAAACAAATATTCTTATTATCACTATTTGCTCTTTTGATCTAGCTAACAGATTCCGTTTAATTAAGTGTCACTTAATTATACATTTTTCCGTGTTCCTACTATTCGAGCTCGTTGTTTCCCGCGTAAGTACATGTTATTAATTTGAACCATAAATCATAATTATCGCAATCTAATTGTTTCAAGTAGGTAACACGCACCACCATTGTCGAAACGAGTTCAATCCGCCGATCGTGGGACGAGAAGGGGTAATTTCCTATAAATCACTATCTGCGCTTTACCCACGCGCCTGTCTATAAAAAACTCCTTGCATGCAAATTAAGGGTTCGTCGCTTACCACGCTTGTGCGATTAACTAGGATTGTACGACACTGGACCGATGGCAGGTGCAAACACAGGTTTTTTTTTACGGAAATTTAAAACACCTTTTCAAACGGGAGTTCTAGCTTGTCCGGCAGAAACGCAATGTAGTTCACCTCGCCAGTGCACAATTTTCCGCATTTTCGAACCTACCGTAATACTGCTGTCAGTGGGTTGGTAATGGATTCGATAGTGGTACAAAGAACGCCGTGAGTCGATGAGATGGTTCGCCGCAATCTTCCTTGCATTGATTACTTCTGATGCGAACGTAGAAGATGACCTCCAGCTGATGAGCAAATCACTAAAGTAGATACCGTGTTTACTCATTTACCGGACACTTTAGGCGTATTGTGCTGGCCTCCGAAGTTAAGCTTTGCATTTGTATGGTCAAATACCAAATTTGTAAAAAAAACGTCATTCACTGATTCAGGGGATACCAATTTAGTAGATAAGGAGTTTTTAATTTTTAAACTTGTTTTGTTTTATGGTATTGCACCCCAATGGATCATTTTAAATGTTTATAATTCAATCTTGTGTTATGATATATTTAATGTTCTTTATAAGAAAAAATCAACTATGTACAATGATAGAGATCAACGAAGTACTGGTTTTGCTAAATTAAATAAAAAAAATGCGATGATTCAAGAGTAGGTTCAAACATCGCATCTACACGGTACCTATTTCATACTGAAACTTCAACGGAATCAGTTTTGGCATCCATCGGTCATTCAATTTAAGAACCGAATTGCTCATTTTTGGGCGGCTGCCACTTTGTGCTGAAACGCATCGCACGCACAAAGCATCGAATGGAAGGTCATTTAACTAGGATCGGATTAGAGTTATTTTGTCTTATCTGCGAGTCATGCTGAACAAAGCAGGTTAAATTTATAGATAGTGGCCATGGTCATGATGATAACTATTTGTTATTGAAAATTGTTCGAAATTCAATAATAATCACATTTACAACAAAACTATGAGGATTGAAATAAATTTGAAAAAAAAAACTCTGTAAGTTTAAACTTACCTTTTGTTGAAAAAATAGATATGTTTGCGATGACAACCGAACAGTGTAAGAGATAGACACATAAGACGATTATTTCTAAAACTTGCGGTTTCTGTTTTTCTTCCTTGCCTACACACCGGATTCTTCGAGAAGAAATCGACAACGGAAACACTTGTCGACGGTAATTTGAGGTCACGTGCAGATGGATTAATCGACCCGAGGCTCGGTACGCAGAAGATGAATCTTCAAGAACTGGACAATTCCGCAGCACATTTGTATGATAAACGATCCTCAATTGCGAAAGCTATGTTCCCAAAATGGAATACAGCTCCCAACGGGAACATAAAAGATTCCCCCGTATGACGACTGCCTATTGACAATTTTGTAGGTACCAACCTAATGATGATGACGCCCGAAAAAAGAGAGAAGATTACAGAAGTGACTTTGCTAAATTGTTCTTAAGCTTTCGCCCACTCAACTCAGCAGCAGCAACAGCGTACTAAATGATCGATGTTAGTTTTTGTGAACCAGGGACGTAGGCTATAAACCGTTTTAAGCCATAATGTACTCAGCAGTAATGAGTTATGGTTGAGAAGCTGTATACAGCCCAAGCAAAGTGTTTCATGTGATCACTATTTGTACAACTGCTTTCAATCTAATGTGCTTCTTTCACACAAAAATTATCATTTTTGGTGCTTTCTCAACCCCTTTTTCACAAAACTTTTTGGTCATACACGCAAAAAAATTGTGCGGTAAAAACTACCATTTTAGGGGGTTAACTTAAGCGCTCGCACCGGCAATTTTCAGTAGACCAGAAATGCGCTTGATTTTACCATGTCTGTAGTCGAAATCAGATTGTTGTAAATTATTTCTGTCAAATGTACCGGTAATGTGGTGGGATGTACCGCAAACATAGTAAATTGGTCTGTAATTCCATGGTAGTTTCAAGAATGGGCGTAGTCAGCTAAAATAGTAATTTTTACCACAGATTTTTTTCCCGTGTAGGTATCTGTAACATTACTACTTAATGCATATATCATGACATTGTACTATTTTATAGAATGATTCTATGACAACCATCTAAATAATAGCAGGTCTCTGAAGTAATCAATTTGGCTTAGTGGAATTTTCATCTGTCTTTCATTTGTTTTGTTTTTCAACCTTATGCCCCTAAACCTTATAAGATGGAAAGATTCTTTTCGCCTTTCTTGGTTGATGACATACCTACAATATGTTAAAGAAGTTGTCGATGCTGATGATACACTAATGATCCTTTATAAGGGCTTTTTATTTTAAGGTGATTATATAACGAAGTCACACCTCAAATTTTCAAGAGCACAAGACTTGAGAACCAAACAGCGCTCCGCGTTAAAAATCTATCCCGTTGGTCACCACCAGCAAAAAGCAATTTAATTGGTTTTAAACGTGAACTGTTGTCAGATTCTCTCGTCTTGTGCACTTGAAAATTCAATGTTTGGCTTCGTTTCATAATCACCTTAAGAAACTTTATATAATACTTCGTTTGAATGGTATTTGAAAATTAGTGTTTTAGGAACAATTCAATTCAAATTTATCAGAGATTATTTTGAAAATTCATTATAACTTCGCGTAGACCGACTGTTTGCTGTTGAGTATGCTGATAAAAATGTTTTTTTTTTTTTTGAGCTTGTTCAGTATTGTTTTAAGGTAAAAATATGGAACAACATTTTGATTCAAATGCCGAACACTATGTTCATTCTGTCTCATTCTCCGAACACCTTGGTTCAAATTCCGAACAGCACGAATAAATCGAATTCAAATTAATAATTTCGCAAATAAATTAATCTAAAGCTTCACTGACCTCGCACTAGAGCATCATCACTACTCCCGAGGTTTAAAATAGATTGGGGTATGTTTAAAGCTAAATGCAATTGACTGTCATTTTCTGATAAATTGACGACATATTTCAGTGAAACATTTCAACCAAATCGCCATACAAAAACGAACAGAAGTGTTCGCTCGAAATCTTTATGCAGTTCTGCACACCGTCTATCGTCGCTCTAATCAGTCTTGTGAGCATCCCAGGAAGGCTCACTCGTCCATGATCTTCCATAGCTCTATGCGGTCCATACAGTCGTATGTCGCTATAAAATCAATGAACAGGTAGTGTGTAGGGACCTGATATTTCCGGCATTTTTGGAAGATTTGCCGTACTGTAGAGATCTGGTTCGTCGTCGAGAGGCCGTTCACGAAACTGGCTTGATAACTTCGCAAGAACTTTTTTGCTATTGGTGATAGCACATTCTAACTTGTTGTCCTTTTTGTAGATAGGGCATATATCCCCTTGCTCCCACTCATCCGGTAGCTGTTCTGTCTCCCAGATTGTGCCTATCAGCCGATGCAGACAAGCGATCAGCTTCTCCGGGCCCATCTCAATAAGTTCCGCTCCGATACCATCCTTCCCAGTTGCCTTATTATTCTTGAGCTGTTGAATGGCATCCGTAACATCCCTCAAAGTGGGAGCTTGTTGGTTGCTATTGTCCAACATTCCAACGTAGTCGTTTCTTCCGTTTCCTTGATCCTTCGTACCTGTGTTCTCAGCGCTATTCAAGTGATCATCGTAGTGCTGCTTCTACCTTTCGATCACCTCGCGTCCGTCCGACAAAATGTTCCCATCTTTATCCCTGCACATTTCGGCTCGCAGCACGAAGCCTTTACGCGATGTGTTGAGTTTTTGACATAACTCGCGAGTGGTGCAACAGCTCCATTTCTTCGCATTCTGTCTCCAGGGTCTGCTGCCTCCGCTTCTGTCTATAACGTTCCACGGTCTGTCGAGTACCTTGCTGCAGCATTACTGCCCGCGCTGCGTTCTTCTCTCAAATCACTCTACGCTTTTCGTTAAACCAGTCATTCCATTGACTCCGTTCAACGTATCCAACAATGTTCACACCTGCGAAGTTGATGGCTGCTGTTATTGTACTCCAGCAGTCCTCGAGAAGGGTTTCGGCGAGCGAATCTTCTTCCGGCAACGTTTGTTCGAGATGCTGGGCGTATGCTGTGGCGACATCCGGTTGCTGCAGTCGCTCAAGGTCATACCGGGGTGGCCGTCGGTACTGTAGATTGTTAATGCCACGATAGGTAATGACGTCGATAGTGTCGGAGAAGTGCCGTCCATCAATCAAAACGTGGTTGTCTTGCAATTCTGTTTGCTGTGATGATCGGTCCGGAAGGCTATGTTGGAAGTAGGTTTATGGTCATATTCTTGGAGGTGGCGAAATCAACCAGTAGTAGGCTTTTCTCGTTCGTCAGTCTGTGGGCGTTGAACTTTCAATCGTCGGTCTGTATTCCTCCTCTTGGCCAACCTTAGCGTTTAGATCTCCTATGATGAGTTTGACGTCATGGCTTGGGCAGCTGTCGTACTCGCGTTGGAGCTGTGCGTTAACCTTTCGGTTGTCGCGCGAATTTCTATAACGCGAGAAGTCGCGCGTTGTACTTTGTACAACATCCTTGGTTTTGCGAATGACCCAGGAATCTGACCACTCAGAAAGTTGATGTCTTCGGCAAAATTGTTCAGTAGCTCAATGGTTATCATTATGTAAGCCAAAAAATTTGGAATTTTGCCACTAGGCGGCGCTAGTGAGCATGAAACTTTTGTTTTGCATATCTCAGGATCGTGACCACTTAGAAAGATGGCGTCTTCGACAAAGTTGTTCGGTAACTCAAGGACTATCATTATTCGAGCTAGTTGATTCAACCAGGCGGCGCTAGGGAGTATAAACATTTATTTTGCAAATATCTCAGGAGCCTGATCACTTAGAAAGATGGCCTCTTCGACAGAGTTGTTTAGTAGCTCAAATGCTTTCTTTGTTTCGTTCGAGTTTTATTGAAATAATGATAGTTCCTGAGCTTCTGAACAACTTTGCTGAAGATGCCTGTCTAAAAATTCAAGATCCTGCAGTATCCACTAAACAAAAATTTCATGCTCACTAGCGCCGTCTGGAGGCAAAATATATTATTTTTTTGCTCAAATAATGATAGCCCTTGAGCTACTGAATTACTTTGCCGAAGACGCCATCTTTCTAAGTGGTCAGGCTCCTGAGATATCTACAAAACAAAAATTTCATGCTCACTAGCGCCATCTAGTGGCAAAATTTTGAATCAACTTGCTCGAATAATGATAGTCCTTAACTTACTGAACAACTTTGCCGATGACGCCATCCTTCTAAATGGTCAGGAATCTGAAATATCTGCGAAACAAAAGTAAAACTTCCATTCCTACTAGTGTCACCTAGCGGTCAAATTCCAAATTAAATGAGATACTATTAGATAGCGCTTTACCTCCAGAACAACTATACTGAAGACCCTAGTTTCTAAATTATCTGGATTTTGCGATACACCGATTTCAAACTGTGGTTTACTCGAACCGTATATAGTGCGTTCATAATTATGCGATTTCCATGTACATTTGTTGATTTTACCGAATTATAAAGGGCCTTACTGTAAATAAAAACTGTCGAGTATTGTTCTTAAAAAGATTCTTGACGAATACATTTTGGTTTGGTGTCGATAGATATCTTTGTTGCAAAATGATAGCATATAAATCACAACTGTTGTACAAAGTACAACAGCGTGACACCCCAAAGGTTAAAAGCGCCTTTATCATCATCAGTGCTTCCGGAGTGAGGGCTGTGTACGTTTATTATGCTGAAGTTGAAGAACCGGGCTTTGAGCCTCAACTTGCACATTCTCTCATTGATCGGCCACCACCAGTGATGGAAAGTGACGAACATTTCTTCTGAACTGGAACAAAAACAAAACCAAACGCTCCCGAGCGTCAGAGCGCTGATTTACTCGCATCTGTAGGCTCCCGAGTAACTGAAGCTAAAAGTGATTCGCGAACCTGTTCGGAGCTGTTCAGAGTCATATTGTGCTTTAGGAAAAAAATGCAGCTTCCCCTCCGAGATTCATGGTTTACAAGGGCTATTGACTACAAACTAGTAGATTGCTGTCGATAAATGATGGTTATACAATTAATTTGTCTGTCAAAACCATAATAAATCACACCTTGCTCGGTTACTCGCGAGTAAACGCTCCCGAGCTTGTTGCTACTTCTTTTGACATGTTCTCCCGAGCAGACGGGTGCGGACTTACTCACACCTAGCCAGTTCCCGAGTCTGTGATGTTTATTATGCGTTGGTATACACTCGTGAGCTGCTTCGTGATGCGAACTTTTCCAGCACTGGCCACCACTTGATCCCGATCACGCGCCTTTGCATATTACCCATGCTATGCTATAAAAGCTGTTCCCAGCTCGTGTGTGTTGCTGCAGCTCTGGTAGATGGTATAGTTATTTACCTCTAAACGTACGCCTTATTGATCCCTTCCAGCACACTTCCTGCAATGTTACGATACCGAATCGCGGCCCTTCAGCACGTCGGCGAGTATGCGTGTGCTCTCGATGAAGTTGAGCGATTTACATTTCCACGTGCTGAGCTTCCAATCGCTAGTCCCTTTACGTCGCTGTGGTCTTCGCCGATTGTCCCGGTGCGTATTCTCTCATTGATTATTCGTTTTTTCTTTAAGGCTGGCTTGCAGGGCCTGACACCAACCCCCTAGATTTCCGGAGGACCATTCCCCCTAAATGTTCAGAGGGCTAGTTTAGCTTAGAGTCCTTCTCTGGCACTCGGACGATGATCAGCCGCCCCTGACATGGGGAACAGACGCTGTTGTGAGCCGCTCCTAACATGGACTACAGACGCTCCAGGTTTGCAGAAGCAAAACCAACCCCCCCCCCCCCTTGCCTGTCAACTTACGACCCAAGTTCCCACCGAGGTTGGTTACCCGATCTTCTTGCAGATACGCGAGGTACCAATGGTACGCCATGTCCAGTCATTTACCGTGCCACGTGCCATTCACACGAGCCGAGATGTAGAGGGATTAAGGATGGGAGCATCTTGACGAACGAAAGGTGGAAGTAGTACTTCGATGAACAGATGAATGGTACTGAGGTTGCAGGCAATGAGGGTCAAGGCAACGATAGAAAATAGTCAGTCCCCACTTTGAGGGAGGTTAACGGCCTGCTCAAGATTAATAAATCTGCCGGTAAGGATGATATCGACGCTGAACTCATAAAGCTGGGCCTGGAGAGGCTGACAATTTGTCTGCACCGAGTGATAAGCACAATCTCTGGAATGGAACGACTGTCGGAGGAGTGGCAGGAAGGGGTAACATGTCCCATCTAGGTATATGAAAAGCGACAAGTTGGATTGTGAGATCTTTCGAGTAGTGCTGTACTGTTCATGGGTAGTGGACGCCTTTTTGCGATGGCTCATTTGATTGAATAATTTATCGGTGTTATCGTCTAATAATGCGTGTCTAGCATTCTAATACGTGATGTACTGTGCAATCACAGTACAAATGTAGTGAATTTCAGTAATTGTGACTGTGTATTTTGAAATATTGTGAAAAATATTCCTTAAATTAGCATGACATGTTATAGCCCATTTTAGGCTAAACATCGTGTTTTTTATTTATAGTATACAAGAAGGTTTGTTAGCTTGTGCATGTATGCATTTAGTTTTCGCCCTTGGTGGATGCATTCTCACATCAACGTTGTTCTCATGTGTGTATTGGAAACAAACGAATTGTTGGGAATGAAATTCTCTTTAGGAGAGTTAATGATGAGGTACTAGATCAGACTCGGTTGCCTATGTATACTCGTCTCATCATTAACGGGAATCTCTTCTCTGATCTACAAACGCGTGTGCTTATAGCGCATGTAGTTTTTCAGAGAGTGAATACGTTAATACTGTTTGTGTAAACCCCCCATTACGTATACGAAAAGTATTCAATTCAAACTCATTTTGTGAATATAATGGTAGTGTAGGAAGGTATTCAACATTTGCATTGCAATGCCTGGTGTAGTATACGAAGAGCATCGTGCCGCCTCGCGAATCCTATGTGTCGTTGTGAGGATCTCTGTTTTATCTACGACTGGAGATCAACCATACAGTGATGTATGAATATTTGCAAGCGATCTATGAACACTCTTTGGATGCTATTCTAGGTATGTATATGCAACTGAGATATCGTTTGTACTGCGAATTATCGTCGGTCTGTGTTAGAATTGGAGGTCTTTTGTGTCTTCTAAACTCTCATCACAAATGATCGTGTTGGTGAACTAGCAACTTCCATCGGGTGTAGAGATGATCTGATTTCAGAATATCTTTCTTTTCCCTTTTGGACGCCTTTGATTGCTGATCGCTTCATTAGAGCTTTTGAAAACCGCTGCGTTATCATGGCTGACTCTCTGGCTGGTGATGTTGAATCTAGTTCTTCCTCTAGAGGGAAAAATTATGCGAAGAATCAACGAAAGAAGTTAAAACGCAAAGCTGCTTCTTCAGCTATAGTGCTTCTTTCTGAAGAAAGAGCTACTAACTCACGATCTCCATTGCATTTTCAGATAAAGCTTGAAAACGGCTTTTTCACAAATGCTTTGAAGGATGAGTTACTTTGCGATCTTAACATCTTTCTATACCAAACGTCGCCTGGCTCATTGATCCCGTCTTTCTTTGGTTGTGGAATCAGGTATGGCCGGATGTGGTTTTCGCCTGAAAATCAGGAAAGCCATGACTGGTTAAAACAAAAGTTGATGATGATCAATGAAAAGGCGGTTGACGGATTTAAGTTTGTATTCGAACCATTCAGTCTTCATACAAACAATATTTGTTTGCGCGTTCCTTGGAATGCGAAAGAAAATCTGAATCAAACGGATGTATTGAATCGCCTAGTTTTTCAAAATCCTTCGATTTTGGCAAACTTTTGGAAGATTAATAATATCAAGCCATTGCAGAACGGGCATCGTTCTTTTGCAGTATCGGCGATGATTCTGTTGATCTTCTTAAAAAGCAAAACTTTATGGTGAACTATGGTTTCCATAAAATTTCTGCTTGTCTTCTAACGAAGAAATAAGCTCCGAATGGCTTTTTTTTCAACCTCTTCAACAACGGATGCTGAACTATTTGAATGAGTTTAAGTATCCCTTAGGGGGTGCTGAACTGGATTCCATTTATTTATCTATTTTTTTACAACAACGTAAAAGAAAATCTCTCAATGCTGGTCTTCTTTTATTTGTGCGTTATATATACAAATTTAAATTGTACTAGCATCACATCTGGGGTGCTTGCAATAATTCTTCCAATCTCCTTCCCCCTTCCTTTCCTTCGCTCATGTCCCATATGTCCTTCGGGTAAGTGATGAGATGGCTATGACGTGCGAGGCACAAATCTCCCATTTGTAGGGGAACGTGCCGCCTGAGCCACATTTTCTGATACCTGATCTTGACGAACGAAAGGTGGAAGTAGTACTTCGATGAACACATGAATGGTACTGAGGTTGCAGGCAATGAGGGTCAAGGCAACGATAGAAAATAGCCAGTCCCCACTGCTCAAGATTAATAAATCTGCCGGTAAGGATGATATCGATGCTGAACTCATAAATATGGGCCTGGAGAGGCTGACAATTTGTCTGCACCGAGTGATAAGCACAATCTCGGGAATGGAACGACTGTCGGAGGAGTGGTAGGAAGGGGTAACATGTCCCATCTAGGTATATGAAAAGCGACAAGTTGGATTGTGAGTACTTTCGAGTAGTCACCATTCCAAATGCGACCCACAACGGATTATCTCAGATCGTCTTCAATTGTCTTTCACCTAAAGTAAACGAAGGGAAGTTATCAAGCCGGTCAGCAGCCATTATAATGTGCAGTCACTTATAAACACTGCAAGAGTAGCCTCTAGACCTAAGGGATCTACTTGGACATGTTAAGATTCAATGGAACACCTCTCATGGTTGTGATAATGGAGTAAATGAATTAAGCTCAAAGACAAATTAGATAACCTGGAATATCCTTCACGAAATGTCATAAGACGTATTATAATTTAATATGTTTCATGCAATTGCTTTCGAACGATAAGAAGATTATTCAAGTCTTGGATATTGGAAAATTGAAGGATTTACCCTCTAAAACAAATTTGGAAAATCTACAATATCTCAATTACTCTGTCTATGCTTTTGAAATGTAATATTTATGTTCTAATAATTCACATTCAATGGAGTTTCTCGTACATACTGAGGTAGAAGCATACAACTAAACAGAAGAATCTAAAACCATTTGTAAAATGTATTGAAACCATACCCCATGAAAGATCCCCCCTTCTTTTGATCCTGGAACATACTAGCAGAATTATTGTAAACGATAATCAGTAGATAAGATATTATTGCGCAAATTTTATGGAAAACCTAATGATATCTGTTGCTATGGTACATCGTTTCAAATCGTATGGTTTGCCCCTGAACTCGTATCTAATTATCACATCCCAAAACAGCAGCTAAAATGCACCAGCTGGATATATCGCACCGTTTTCGCGCGGATTCAACCTTGTGCAATCTAACTGGCTGACACAAAGTGCGATGGAAGTGAAAATTGATTGAGGCCTTCATTTTTTGGAATCTGATTTTGAAATTGCAAACATTACTGCAATTTTCCTGATTTTTTGTGGGAGGATTTAAGATTTGTTATTATATTTTTTTCTAATTCTTGCGAATTTTCTTCAAATTTGAATAATAAATTTAAATAAATGCAGACATAACTAATAAACCATTGTCATAATTAAAACACATATAGCTATTCCCTAGACCGTTTTCTTTCTGAATTTTACTACCTAACTGTAAACCCAATAAAAAAAAGCTCAAATGTACCAATAACACCGAAACCATATGATCAAGGATTCACCTTTCCACTAAACCGGTTCTGGCAAATCGAATTCAATTCGATTATGCATTAAACCCGATCGAAGACACTGGCTTCTCTATAGAAACCAAAACAAAACACTCCCATTTCTGGTTGCAAGCTTAGTTTTATGTGACCACAACATCGAAAAGCCATGCTGCACAAAACCGCCCCCTAAAGCCAATTTGGAAAGGTCATTGACAAGTTTTTTTGTTGCGCTTTTCGAATCTAAATTTGCGAAACCATCGTACAGTATGCCCAACGAAAAATACGAAAATTGTTCGATCTCAAAATTTAGCACACACACAAGAATGACATTTAAAGTTTTAAAGGATAATAAAATTTTTGAACTCTGAAGTATATTCTGAACTTACCTCGTCCTTAAAAAAAATTGTCATAATCATTTGCCAATCTAAAAAGTGTTCTATAATATTTTGTCAGAGTCATGTTTTTGGGAGCATTTTCGTCTCATGGGATTGATGTGCTTACATTATTGGTCAAAGTTTAGAAAAAGAAGATACAATTGGTTCCTTTGATTAGATATAACTGCAATGAAATTCGGCTCATAGTTTTTTAGCAAGATAGAGCTTTATATGATTCTTGTAGAAAACCTCAATACCGGTTCTTAAGAAATTAAGCCAAAATATTTTTAAGTGTCTTTCACCACAAAGACATTGAACTGCATACCTGCATGATAAAATTTAAAGTAAACTTCCAAATCCTCTCTTGTAATTAGAAAATGAGAGAGATAAAAATCATGGTCAACCAGAAAAACAAATTCGAAACATATTAAACAAATCTATTAACAAATCAATTCTATGTTTCGGATTCAGTTTCCATATAAAAACTACTATAAACCACTATGTGATGATTTTAGAATTTTTAAGGACCATACTGTAGTGCAACCGGTGTGTGGTAGTGCTGACAGCGATCATCGTCATCGTACGCATTAAGTATCCTTTACTCGAAATCTGCTGCTGCAGGAGACGGGTAGAGGAGCCACGACTAGAAATCGTCGAGTTATGATAAAGACTCCGATCCGATGTGGGCCAAGTTCAACCAGGCTTCGTTGCATATGAGGAAACGGAGTGGGCATCTGCTCAATACCATCACCGTAATTAGGTGTCATCCTCGTAGATCCTGGTGTATGGTTAGTTAGGATAGTAGGAATGTGTAGCTTACCTCGGTGAGAAATCCCTGAATATTCGAACAAGTGGCAACAAAAGGCCTCGGAGGAATTTTCCACTTTTAGCTTTGCGCTCCATAACTTTCTTCCTAAGTAGAGGAGGCGCATGATACACTGTGTTTGAAATTTCGGACATGTTTCAAATTCCTAACAATAGCTATTTCAAAGGTTTGAATTGTTATTTCTAATTTTTTTATCGTTGCGTAGATACTTGTAACGTGAAGGAATTTAAATGATTTGATCTATCTAATAGGGGCCCAGATAGCCGTAGCGGTAAACGCGCAGCTATTCAGCAAGACCAAGCTGAGGGTCGTGGGTTCGAATCCCACCGGTCGAGGATCTTTTCGGGTTGGAAATTTTCTCGACTTCCCAGGGCATAGAGTATCTTCATACCTGCCACACGATATACACATGCAAAAATGGTCATTGGCATAGTTAAGCTCTCAGTTAATAACTGTGGAAGTGCTCATTAGAACACTAAGCTGAGAAGCAGGTTCTGTCCCAGTGGGGACGTAACGCCAGAAAGAAGAAGATCTATCTAATAATCTCTCTAATACTTACATTATGATGTTCGACTTATTATTTTTCGCTAGTAACAATCAATCTGACCGCATTTCAAACAAGGTATTTTTTTGTTTGATGAATTTATAAATCTTTGTAATTTGTAATTTGTAATTATTTTTAGATTTTTCTTCTTTTTCTTTTTAGCATCATCAAGTGGAAAAGAGTATGCTTCTCAGCTTAGTGTTCTAATGAACATTCCACAGTTACTAACGGAAAGCTTTCTCTGCAAGTTGACCAATTTTGCATTCGCAATCACGAAGATATCGTGTGGATTCGAACCCAGATACCTTGCTCTTTGAAAGCATTTCAAATCTTTGTCCATTTCCAAGATGGATATGGGTTAGGGTTCATTCACAAATTTCATAATGCCCAAAATAGCCATTTTCAATACCCACCCTCCCCCTCGTAACGCATTTAGTATGTTAATTTTTCTTTTGTATGAGCTGTAACACGTTTAGGATATCCACCAACCCTCTTTAGCGTTATGAAATTTGTAAATGGGCCCATAAAGAACTGTTCGAGGATTCGACTGACATTTTCATAAACTCCTCCTCAGATTCTTCAAGAATTTAATTCAGGTACTCTCATTTGTTTTTTTTTTTCGAAAAAGATTTGGAATGTTTTTAGTAATTATTCCAAGAATCACGTTAATGATTTATTTTCAGATTTTGATTCAATATTTAAGATTTAGCCCGAAAATTTGGTAAGATAAACCACTAAGGATATCTCCAAGAATTCTTCAAAAACGTTTCTACAGTCACCCCACAGGATAGCCAACAGATATCGATCAATGCTAGATTAAAGTCAGAAGACAAACATAGAATCAAATAGTTTTACTATTTCATAAAAATCATTTTTTATGTGTGAACTAACAAAACTTAACAGTTTTACTGTAATTCATAAAGAACTTTTGCATATGTTTCTGGGCATTTTTTTAAATTATCGGACAGGTTAGGGTCAAAGGTTCTCCGATTCGTATGAAATTTTTACCGCTGGTAGAGCTCGTAGATATATGACCAAAAGTGAAATTCAAAAAAAAATATAGAGCCCTATTTCCCTGGAAAACTCTAGATGAATTTTCATGATTTCCCTATATACTTCAAACTTCAAAAATTCATATCTTCTAGATTACGCATCGTAAAAATTTAGTAAAATCGAAAGGAAATTTCCTCAGCAATCTACTAAAAATATAAAAAATAAAAACATTTACCAAAAAATTTTCAAAGAAATGTTGTTTATTTCATCAATTCATACTCTAACTTTCGTCCATAGACGCCAAAATGGTATTTTTTACCGTTTAGGCGATAGAACGCAAAAATGGATGACCACCCGCACGCTTTCTATAGGAAAATGTGTTCTATTGTGGGCCTCATAACCATGCGCTAACGGTAGCAGGCAGTAATTTACACGCATAGTAAGTGTAACGCAGTAAACTATCGTCCCCTTTCCAGTCAGACGAAGCTTTTCATGAAACGGAGCGATCTCCATTGGTTTGTTGGGTGATTTGTGCGTCTTTTATCAGTAACATTATTAAGTATTAAGGCTAACAGCCTCTGCCGTACGGGAAGTCATTGTTATCATCAATCATTACTTTTACGTTTGAAAGATGAAATCTCAAGATCCACTTTCCTTGAAAACTTATCAATATAAGTAAATGAAAACCCGAATTTAGTACTATACCATTTAATTCCACTAGAGTTTGTATCCTTTGACAGATACGCGTATTTCGACCTTTACTGTAAGGCCGTCTTATTCAGTGTCGTGTACTATTCGCTCCCAAAACGACAATTCGCCCGCTGGGGTGTGCTGCTGTTGTCCAATAAAACTAACCTCACATATTCTGGTTTTCCAACCTCAAACTAGTGCTCCTGCCAGCCGGATCTCAATTTTTATGAAAGTAGTAGAATAATATTAAAAAAAAAAAAACAAACGAATGTAGAACATAGGGAATGGAAATTTCCACCTTTTCCACTTAACCGTTTCACTGTTGACTGTCTTTTATCAAGAAAATAAAACATTTACCCCACCATGGGATGTGATGAATGCGTGAAAAATCAAATCTCTCATCCACTGACTAGTTGCGCTACCAAAGTATAGATAGCTAACAGTATGTTGCGTTTCGCGATTGGAGGCGTATAGGCCTTTTCATGTGACAGATCCGTCTATGCATTTGTTTACATCGGTGGAGGACCGGTGCTAACACGGGCCTGTCATTTTCATAGAAGAACTGTCAAAGTGCTTCTCGATCAGCTGATTTGAAACGTTATGTGAATAGGCCTGTAGACTCGACTTCTAGTCGCAGTGAGCTGTCAACTGATGCTGCGCGTGAATAAAAATCCATTCAGAGTAAAATCAATAAAATCGTGCATGTAAAGGGAATGCCAAATTTGTAGCTTTTTCACACAACAAATCATATTGAAATATGGATATTACTACATTGCCGCTATACTTCGCATAATCGAGCATGGACACAAATTCATGTAGGTTATGAAATTTTACACAATTTGTCGTGTAAATTTGTGATATATCTGGCATTCCTTTTACGTGCATGTGAATTTTATGATGATACGACATCAAAGATTTTTCTGAGAATTTAGCTAGGATTCTGTATCGTATTAAGAGATCTTGAGATTACATAAAATTATGAAATTACTAGATTTTTGAGATTCTAGTACTGAAATTCTGATGTCAAATTCAAAAATCTCATAGATTCCGAAATCTCATTGATTCCCAGAATTATAACAAATCTAGTATGTCTACAGTGATGAATCAAAATCCGGACGATTCCAATATCCGGACACTCTGAGAATATTTGATAATTAAAGGCAAAACTGAATGTTACAATGTTTACTTTAAATTAATACTTTAACTATGAACACGGCTGATCATTTTACATTCATTTATAATCTAATTACCATTCCCAAATAATTAAAAAAAAACAAAAACAAAATTGTTGCTCCTGTTGAACGTCTTTTCGTCGCGGTACAATTGATTTTGGTGATAGAGTTGACAAGCGCACTCTCAACGATTATCAGCTAAAATGTGTGAAAAATGTATTATATATGTAGTGATTGCAACATAACTGTTCATAACGTTGTTGTTGAACAGTTTAGTGACACCACATCGCAGATAAACGGGATAAATACACGTTTGAATCGGCGAAACCAGGCTGCCCGGGATTGAAGCCAAGTGTTTTAAAGCTGTCAAAATATTACAAACGGTTCGTTAATGGTTACCGAGCAAATTGTAAGAATCATTACCGAACGCATTGTTATTATCAGCAGGCAGTCTAAATTCCATTCTAGATGATTGAAAAACATAAAAAAGAAAGAAATTCATTTCAATATATTTCGAATATTCTTCATATTGTAATCAGATTATAAAAATGTACAGACATTTGGTGTGTATTTCCACAGCCACAGCAGGTGTGTATTTGAACAGCACAACATGAATCTGTTCATTTTTCCGAACATCCTTATATATGTGAGGTTGTAATTTCGAACATGATTTTTGAAAACAGTATCCACTGTCAAAATCACAGAATTTAAAAAGCATCGCGGACAATCCAAGAGCGTCGATTTGCACTTCAAAACAAGTATGGCGACATGTTTGCTGGCCTCAAAATTCTGCATCTGGAGCGCAAATCGTCACGAAACGCACATATACATACACATTTGTGCTATATATGGAGACTTCAATGCGACGGCAGTCAGACGTCAAAGTCAGTTTGACATTATTTCCTGACATTCGAGTGCTTTCTAGTTGGAATTTTTTCCAACCAGCGAACATCCAACCATCGAGTCATTCCATGTAGCGGACCCCTAACGAGCGAATTCCCACTGTAGAGGAAGCTTGTATTGTTATACTTAATAAAATTGATCTATATGATAAAAATCCTTATTCATTCTCATTTTTAATCTCAAATCGAACGTCACAAATCAGATTCAAGTGTTAACTGGTTCAAATGTATATCAGAGTATGCTAGAAGTTTAACTGCTCAAATTTTGAAAATAAAAAATACATTAAGTAAATATTGATAATTTTAAGAACTTTTGACAGAACTCTTCAACTTATAAACTCTGTAATCTTTTGAAATGCTACACTGTTGAAAATGAAGCTTGAATTTCTTCAATATTGCACTATTATTTTTACAGATTTTTTTTTGTCGGAGCTGTGAGGCGCCTCCGTTAAATATGCTTCTTCCAAAATGTTGTCAAGTGCTCATTTTGGCGCCGCAAGCTACGGCACTGTTGACATGCCAAATACAGCTACAATACATTTGCAAAAATTCTTTTTGATGTCAATAAAAAAATTGGATTTTTGCACAACACAGATTTTTACCAAGACTTTTTCGGTCGAAAACACAGATGAGTTTCGAAAAAAAATGTGGCAACACTGCTCAGACGTCAAAGTCAGTTTGACATCTACTCTTGACATTCGAGTGCTTTTTAGCTGGAATATTTTCCAACCAGCGAACATTCAACCATCGAGTCCTTCCATGTAGCGGAGCTCCAACGAGCGAATCCCCATTGTAGAAGCAGTTTGTGATTGACGGGTCGCATTGAAAGACGACTGTGAACCATAATTTTGAAATTGCAACATTTGGTTAAATTTGACATCCGGCTCGTAAGGGTTAATCATAATCATTACAGTGGGGATTCGCTTGTTGGAGCTCCGCTACATGGAAGGACTCGATGGTTGGATGTTCGCTGGTTCGAAAATATTCCAGCTGTGGAAGCCAATTATCGCCCCCTGGTACATCTGAATCCATAAATGTTTTATCCATATAGTTTGGAAGTTGAAAAGTGTTGCAAGTTACCCCGTTTGAAGGTAATTGCGAAAACCGGTAGATCAACCCGAAACTGACTCTGGTCATTTCTTCAAATTATTGGACAGGTTCGGGCCGGAAGTTCTCCGATTTGTATGAAATTTCCACCAGAGGTAGAGCTTGAGGATACATGACAAAAAGTGAAATTAAAAAAATATATGATGGCCTATCTTCCCGCAAAACGCTAGACGAATTTTTATGATTTCCCTACATACCTCAAACATTAAAAATTCATATCTCCTGAACTACACATCGTAAAAGTCTTTCAGTGAAATCGAAAGGAAATTTCCTCAGCAATCTATTAAAAATATAAGAAGAAAAATATTTCCCAGAAAAATTTTCACCATGGAGAAAATTGTCGGAAAAATAGCGGAAAAACTATCGTCTGTATCATGAAAAAAAAAACCGAAAAAAAATATATTTTGTTTCATCAATCCGTACTCTAAGTTTCTTCCATAGACGCCAAAGTGATATATTTTACCTTTTAGGCGACAGAACTGAAAAACCGATGACCACCCGCACGCTTCCCATAGGAAAATATGATGTTTTTCCGCTATTTTTCCGACAATTTTCCGACAAATTTGACCGCGAAATGTTTTTCTTTTAAATTTTTTTCATAGATTGCTGTGGAAATTTCCTTTCGATTTCACTGAAAGACTTTTGTTCTACGATGCAAAGTTTAGGAGATATGAATTTTTGAAATTTTAAGGTATAAAGGAAAATCGTAAAAATTAATCTAGCGTTTTCCGGGAAAATAGCCCACCATATTTTTCAATTTTACTTTTGGTCATATATCCAAGAGCTCTACCTCTGGTGGAAATTTCATACAAATCGGAGAACCTCCGGCCCAAGTTGTCCGATAATAAAAAAAATTCCCTCTATGTGCATAAAAACTCCATCAGCTGATGCTGATTAGAGTTAGGTACTATGAATATAGTGAGATCCGTCAGATTTATCAAGTAGTTTTATGGTAACCTACTTCGCCATCTTATTCAATTGCACTATGGGCCAGTTTGCTTGGGTGTGCCTAATTGCAAACTTATGGTTTATTGAATCTCAGCACATTTATGTTGCTATTATTGGATAAGCTAACGTGTTAATCGTGTATAGTTATATTGAAGGTAACTTATCTTTAAACAAATCTCACTCCCAATAAAAACACCGTTCTTCCAATGCTTACATGCTACATAGTAGGATGCATGTTACCGGTAATCAAACAGGTCCACAGCTACCGAGTTCTGCAGCAAACAGATGTCCAAAACGAAAGATTCCAGCTACGGTCTTTACCAGCATTTATCCTAATGTGACGAGATGATTTACCTACGCACGCAGCATGTCGAAACGCAAGATCGTTCTAGCTGGGAACAGGTTTGCCAACGTCACCGCGTTTCTGGGGCCTGTCTATCTATAGGCCATCCAATGCTGACAATCAACAATCACTGCATGCAGCGTTGCATTACAGCTCATGTCCAAATCCAAAAGGCTAGAACAAGTCTTAGCAGAGAGCATTACACCAAATATCGATGTCTCATTTGCATTGTCTGAGAAAACAACGCAACGCGTGCGATTAATCAACGGTGTATTTCGAAGAAGGATTTTGATGCAAGATTGCACCAGTGAGCAAATGTCTAAAACTGATTCGAGCACTACAAATGCCCGAGCTTAGACCACAGCTTAGACTGTTTAATTCCAGTAATAGAAAAGTAGGCGATGGAACGTGTAAGTGCGTTAAATTCATAACCATTGAAAAAAGGTACTCTTTGTTCTGCAAAGAAAATTTGATCAGATTAAATTCTCTAATGAAAATAACCATAGCAATCAAATACAGGTCTAAAATTATTCATTCTAATCAAACGTCTAGCACCAACGGTGACTAGAGTGAGAAAATTACATATCGATTTGTATCATAATGGTTGACGACATTCGTCATGCGGCCAACAAGACAAAGACTATCGTAATGAGAATTCAAACCATGCTTAGATTTGCGACCCTTACCTACTATCCATAATTCCGCATTTATCTGTGGCGATATGCTCGCTATTCTACGTAAACACAACCGCCGTATGTCCAATGAATAGTAATAAGCATCAATCACAGGCACCGAAGCAGGAATTCATATCACTTATCAGTGACGACACGTTTCTCCTAGAGAAGTTTGGCTACGTTGAAAATCAGATTGAGTAGATAATTTAGACCACCTATGACGAGCTGCTGACAATATCCCTCCTTCCTTGTCGATCCATATCTGTGGTTTCTTGTCTTCTTGTCTTCTTGTCTTCTTGTCTTCTTGTCTTCTTGTCTTCTTGTCTTCTTGTCTTCTTGTCTTCTCTTCTTGTCTTCTTGTCTTCTTGTCTTCTTGTCTTCTTGTCTTCTTGTCTTCTTGTCTTCTTGTCTTCTTGTCTTCTTGTCTTCTTGTCTTCTTGTCTTCTTGTCTTCTTGTCTTCTTGTCTTCTTGTCTTCTTGTCTTCTTGTCTTCTTGTCTTCTTGTCTTCTTGTCTTCTTGTCTTCTTGTCTTCTTGTCTTCTTGTCTTCTTGTCTTCTTGTCTTCTTGTCTTCTTGTCTTCTTGTCTTCTTGTCTTCTTGTCTTCTTGTCTTCTTGTCTTCTTGTCTTCTTGTCTTCTTGTCTTCTTGTCTTCTTGTCTTCTTGTCTTCTTGTCTTCTTGTCTTCTTGTCTTCTTGTCTTCTTGTCTTCTTGTCTTCTTGTCTTCTTGTCTTCTTGTCTTCTTGTCTTCTTGTCTTCTTGTCTTCTTGTCTTCTTGTCTTCTTGTCTTCTTGTCTTCTTGTCTTCTTGTCTTCTTGTCTTCTTGTCTTCTTGTCTTCTTGTCTTCTTATCTTCTTGTCTTCTTGTCTTCTTGTCTTCTTGTCTTCTTGTCTTCTTGTCCTTAATAATGCAAAAATAATACTGAAAGAAAATCGTTTATTACAGAAAAGCATTCATAAAAAACTTTATGAGCAACCCTCTACGCCATCCCAACGGGCGACGATAATCTTGCGCGCACTTTAATGGAATAATTTTTATGGAGGTGTGGGCTGCATGCAACCATCTTCGTTTCTGATTCCTTGTTCTTCATTCAAAGGATTGCGGATGATATTTTCTCTCATTTCATCCGCAGCTTGTATTATCCATTTGGGATACTAAGGGGCCATTCCCAGAGACAAAGATAGGTTGATGACTTCTTCTACGATATAGGCCTAGGTGAAGTAGACCTTGCACATTTTACCAGGAAGCATATAGATGGGTGTATTACCAAGATATGATCACATCCACATGATCGCTCGGGTGCTGAGCTTGGGTGCGTAACCTGATGATCATTTAATAAAATATGAAAAAATGAGGAAACTTGTGATTGACTGGTTTGTTCGAAAATATTCCATATGAGTGCAGTCATTTAGCTGATTAATAAAACTGATGACTACTATGCATTATTCTGATTGAATATGCGATATTTGTGGTCATATGTTGTTTCTGACTCGGAAAATTTAATACGCTTTTATAATAAATGTAAGATTGGAGTTTGTCACGTTCAATAACTACACTACTCGGTTATGGAGACCTTGAACCACCCTTGAACTTCCGAACCTGCTGTGGTCATTTATGACGTTCAATTGGGGTTCCATATGAACAAATAAGAAATGAGATATACACAAATTTTAACAAAATCGTTTTTTGCATTTCGCATTGGAAGTTGTCTTAATTTTTCATCGGAAACTGTTATTGAAAAATTGCCTTTTTTGGGTTTTACTTTTATTATTTTTGCAAGAAATTTTATTTAGTTTTTCTTAAAAATTGTCTTAAAATTGTTTCGAAGTGTGGCTTGAACATTTCCTATGCATTATTTCTCATTCAATTCGTAATATACTTTTACCTTTTCCATTTTAATATTTTCTTGTGGGGTTTCTCAAATTATCTCAAGTAGGTAGATTTTGCAATTCACTTTCAGCAGTTGTCCAAAGGTACTTTATTGAGTTTTACTTTTAAACTATCTTCTCTATCACCTTTTATCCCGTATAGGCCTGAGTGGAAGAAAAAAACTAAAACTTCCACTGCTCAGCGAATTCCTAGCGGATTTCAATCATTTTTTAGTCAGTATACTCGTACACATATCTAGTTTCTAAAAGTGGTCAAAGGATCACGGGAATGTTCCTGCGGCCGGATTTATTTTGGTGGGTCACTGGGTCAGGCCATGTGAAAAGGGATCTGTGCTTCTGTGAACCTGGAGGTAGGCAAATCTCAAGTCACAGATTATTTCCGGAATCGGATATAATGTGGCCACTACATCAAGGAAATTTAAGAAAAACGCATCAGAAAAACGCAACAAACCATTTGAGAAACTTTTGAATTGGACAACCATTTGTTCTGCATTTGGTTAGTCCAACAAATGACCATTTTCGGATCCCCAGAATGTCTCAAATTTACGATAAAGTGGCCAATCTTAACATCTGTGTCAAGCTTATGGGAACGCATTTTAGTGAACTATTATGTTTGATCTCTACTTTTAGAGAATTGAAACAGTTTAGTATCCAACGAATCTATAGCCGGTTCTTCAGGGTACTAAGTCCGAATGGTCACATCCGGTACTTTCTTTGCACCGTTTAAAATTGTTGATTTATAATATTGAATATCACATCTTAAGGTGGAACATCTCGGAATCTAAAGATGACCGTCACAATGGCTGACTTGTGCCCCTACTCACGTTTTCAGAAGCACTAAACTAGAGAAATAGTCCGCAATCGTTTGTGATCTGCGTATTTTAAGCTTTCTGCTGCTGCACATAGCCAAAATAAAAAGTGCACTATTGTTGGATGCTTTTTCGCGAGATTTGTGCTTTTGAAGTTTAAGTGCAATCCTAGAAGATGATTCCAAACTGTTTCAACTTAAGGTGAAGATGAATCGAAGCCAAACCTCAAATTTTCAAGAGCACAAATCTGAAGAACCAAACACCCGTTTAAGCTGTAAACTTATTCTATTGATCACTAGCTGGTTTTGCTGTTCTTGCCGTAATGCTGTTACATTGTGTTTCACCCTTAAGGCTGTGAACCGTTTCACCGATTCGTTAAACTTTTAGTTAAAATTGGACAGTTCGATAGTTATTTCCCCTCCGGTTAAAAATTACCCTGCTCTGGAGCATGGTTAAACTTGACGTGACAAACGAGTACAAGAGAAAGCAAAGCCTGCTCTCCTTTACTATCCTTCTAGCCCCATGCTTGACGATAGGAATGACCTGGGAGGGAGGCACCGATACTAAACACGAAATTTGATATAATTTTTTTTCCAAACTGCAAGATAACTCTAGTTTGCTAACGACAATCAAGGCAGGCTTGGTGAAAATTGCTAGTTTTCATTTGTTGTGTACCTTCGATCTTTCTGGACAAACATTGAAAAAGGGCCACAGCTTTCTATGCGTTTAATTTTTAGTTTTACTGAAAACAGTAAAAAGAGCCTCATTCTAATACGTTATGTTCAATTAAAATAAACGGTGGTCTCGTGACGTTACTTTTGAATGTGCATGAATTGAATCTGATTCGATTTTTGTTACTTTTGATGAAATGCAAAAATATGCTTTGGCTAATTACGCGCTAATATCATGTTTGTCCATTGTTTAAGATCCGGGCTCACAGTGACAGTTCGTGACAGCAAAATCTCGGCTCACTGTGACGTAGAGAAATTTTGTATTGGTTTCTCCCTCCCAGGGAATGACACATGTTTTTATTGAAAACCGTTGTTTACACGTGGGAATAGCCTACCTTGTTGTGTATACCGTGGGTTCGTCGAACTTGCGTTACATATAGCAACCGTTGAAAGCTGTGTAGTATGAAAGGAAACCAATTATTGCTGTTTGCGTATGACGTGCAAATCCAGTTTAACTGAGCTTCAAATGCGGTAACACAAAGTAACCAAAGGATACTTAGCAACCATGATGCATATTACCGCCAACTTAGCGAAAAAAATTAAATTTTGACTTCGCCTTCCTTGTTGAAAATCTTACCGCATTTGGTGTTCCCGCATTTGATATTTGCATTTCAAACGCACACAGCAATATTAATTCGTCTTGGTCAGATTGATAATGAAACCAATGGTATTGGAAGAGAATTTCTCCAAAGGCTCCTCCAGAGACATCTCTGTGGTAATGGATTCATAACTCTATATTATATTGGCAGTTTATTGATGTATTAAAGCTATAACCAAGGAACATTTAAAATTTGAACTTACATTAATGATATCAATAATCACCATTTTAAAAATAGGACCTTTTCAATAGTTACGCTCTTGGCTGCGTTCGGTTGGGCATCACGCTAGGTAAAGGCTTCAGCGGGAGAGTCGATTAAATCTGTGTATACATTGGGTTGGAAGAAGCCGTCTCTTTCACTCGGTGAAGAACAGAACGAGAGAGTGTGTGCGCGAGAAACACAGAGCCGATAGATCGTTGCACGCTTGACCTAACCTCGAAACTCCATATAAAAAAAATGTCAAGAATTCCAGCAGTGAATGTCAACTCCATATAAAAAAAAATCTAAACAAGACAGAGAAGGAGAATTTTCCGTGACGTCACCATGCACTCTTCTATCGAAAGCCTGACTATGCATCGATCACCGGAAAAAAATTTAGTCAGTCAATCGGTTATAGTTAAGAGCAACGGACGTGTTGCGACGGTCCGGTAGAGGATGCTTAACATCCTTTACAGGATACGACAATCTCCAGGGTCTTTTTTAACATTCCTCCAATGATTTTACCAGAAGTTAATTCAAGATAATCTTCACAGTGATCAATACAACGATTTCGCCAGAGATTCCTTCACGGAGAACTTTTGTTCGCAACCAGATGTTTTAGACCGTATCTGATAGGACTATAGGAATACCTTCAACAATTCCTCAGAAATACACATTTGTTCTATGTATGGAAATTTCAATGCGACGGTAGTCAGACATCAAAGATAGTTTGACATCTTCGCCTGACATTCGAGTGTTTTTTAGTTAGATTTTTTTTTCAACCAGCGAACATCCAACCATCGAGTATTTCCATGTAGTGGACACCCAACGAGCGAATCTGCACTGTAGTGACATTTTGAGAAACACACATAGTGGTTTCTGCGCTCGTGTACATACACTTTACATGTCACCAACACTACTTGAAGAGTGCTGGTTGAAAATATAAACAAAGATCAGCTGTTTCCAGCAAAATCAAATGGCAGTATTTTCAACCAGCAAATTTGCGCATGTGTTCGTGACACCACTCGGCGAGAGCTCAATTGGTTGCTACGACTATCAGTCATGGAACTGACGTGCTTGTTCGAACTGTGTAATATATGGGTGTTGGGAGGACAACCCTATCCCAATAACGGACGCAACCGAAACAACCACCAAGGCTCTTACGCTGACAGCCGTCAGCTTATGACAGATGTTATGGGAAGTTTCGGCATTCGTCATTCCATTGTTGGCCACCATCATCATCAATTACAATTGTGATCGGCGGCTCGCGTGCATACAAGTTTTTAATTCGTTATACTTTTTAGTAATAAGGCCGCACGGGACGTCATTATAATCATCCTATCCATTTGAAGAAGCAGATCTCAAGTACCACTCAATATAGGGATGTGAAAAATTTATCACTATATTCTATATATGTGGTGCACAATCGATTAAATTTTCAGCTTCATCGGTTCACTAAAACTCGAGATTTGCTTCGGCAAAGTTTTGATGATAATTGTTAGAGTGAGACAAAAGATAGGGAAAATAACACGGTCTCCCGTGTCCCCATAAAGTTATATTTTAAACCGTAGTTACGAATTCGTGTACAACAAGGAAAGCGGTAACACATTCGACGCATGGTTCTCTCGCTATAGTGATCTTTTTGATCGAGACGCGTCCAAGTTGGATGACGCCGTGAAAGTGCGTTTACTTCTACGCAAGCTCAGCCCACCGGATCACGAGCGTTATAACAGTTTTATCTTGCTGAAAACTACTCGGGAATTCACTTTCACCGAGACTGTTGAAAAGCTAAAGGCGCTCTTCGGTGCCACCATTTCCATCTTTCGGCGACGCTATAACTGTCTACAAACAACCAAAGAAGACAGTGAAGATTATCTCGCCTATTCATGCAAGGTGAATAAATCATGCGTCGATTTCAAGTTGTCAGAGTTGACCGAAGAACAATTCAAGTGTTTGACGTTTGTTTGTGGACTCAAATCGAAGCAAGATGCAGACATCCGAATGCGGCTTATCAACAAACTGAATGAAGCAGAGGATCTCACTCTCCAACAAGTGGTTGAACAGTGCAACAGCCTGGTGAACCTCGAACAGGACACCATGCTTGTGGAGAATCCGTCGACAGTGAATTTTGTAACCCGCAACAAGCGAAACAAGCCATACCGGTCTAACAGCAACAGCCCTTCTTGAGATCAACCTAAACCCCCTGCTGGTCCTGTGGCGGGATGCATTTCTGCAAGGATTGTCGGTTCCGCGATCACAAGTGTCGTGACTGCGGGAAACAGGGCCACAAAGAAGGGTACTGCTCTTGTTTCTCATCGAAGTACTCATCCAGCGCACCTAGTTCGAAAAAGCCAAGTACGAAGAACAAGAAAAATCAGCGGAAACAGTCGACGAAAACAGTGACAGTCCGAAACATCAGCCAGGGGCGGAAGTTCATCAACGTCATGCTTAATGGTGTTCCTCTCCGGCTGCAACTGGACACGGGATCCGATGTGTCGATCATTTCTCACCGTTCGTGGATCAAGCTTGGTCGACCGCAAACGAAAACTGCAACGTGTCAAGCAAGAACAGCGTCCGGAGAGCCTCTGGATCTTGTCTCGGAGTTGAAGTGTGGCATCACCCTAAACAACGTCACGAAACAGGGTAAGTGCTACGTTGCCGCTCCTAACGTCCAGCTTGACATTTTGGGGATTGATCTCATGGATATGTTTGGATTGTGGAACCAATCAATAACGTCGTTCTGCAACCAAGTGACCATTGAGGAAACCCAAGAAGTTGCCGATCTTCGTGCTCAGTTTCCAAACGTGTTCACCACAAAATTGGGCCTTTACAGCAAAACTCCTGTCCAGTTGGTGCTGAAGGAAACTCCAAAACCGGTGTTTCGACCCAAACGACCGGTTGCGTACAGCATGGAGATCGTGGTGGAGGAGGAACTTCATCGGTTGGAGAGTTTGGGAATTCTGAAAAAGGTCAACTTCTCCGACTGGGCGGCCCCAATAGTTGTCGTCCGTAAACCGAATGGGGCGGTTCGGATATGCGCCGATTCCTCAACAGGCCTGAATTCTGCGTTAGAACCAAGCTGCTATCCTCTTCCATTACCCCAGGATATTTTCACGAAGATGGCCAATTGTCGGTATTTCAGCCACATTGATTTAGCCGACGCTTATCTCCAGGTTCCTGTCGACGAGGCAAGTCAGCAGCTTCTGACCATTAACACCCTCAAAGGCCTATATCAGTTCACCAGACTATCACCCTGTGTGAAATCGGCCCCGGGGGCCTTTCAACAAATAATGGACACAATGCTCGCTGGACTCAAGTTCACTGTTGGTTATTTAGATGACGTTCTGGTCGGAGGACGCACCAAAGCAGAACATCAACAAAATCTCCAAAAAGTTCTCGCTCGCTTAGGGTTCATTCATTTATTTCATAACGCAGAAATTGGCCATTTTGGGTACCCACCCAACCCCTTGTAACGCTTTTTGTATGAATGTTATTCAATTTTTGTATGGGCCGTAACATCACTAGGACACCCACCCATCCCCTCTAGCGTTATGAAATTTGTGAATGGGCCCTTACAGGAAATTGGCTTCACGGTGCGCATTGAAAAATGTACCTTCAGTATGCGTCAAGTGAAGTATCTGGGCCAAGTTTTGAATGGAGACGGCATCAAACCTGATTTAGGTGCAATTAATTACTATGGGAAGTATGTTAAGGAGATGCGCACTCTTCGACAACCGATGGACGAGCTCTTGAAGGTAGACACCAAATTCGATTGGTCGCCCGCCTGCCAGAAGTCATTCAACCGTTTCCGAGAGCTACTTAAATCGCCATTATTGCTCACCCATTACAACCCATCAGTGGACATCATTGATTCAGCAGATGTTTCATCCGTCGGCTGGGAGCCCGCATTGCGCATAGATTCCCTGACGGATCTGTGAAAGCCATCTACCATGTGTCCCGTAGCTTGACTGCTGCTGAAACAAATTACAGCCAAGTAGAGAAAGAAGGCCTGGCACTAGTGTTCGCCGTGACTCGGTTCCACCGGATGTTGTTCGGTAGGAAATTTACCCTGGAAACCGATCACAAGCCGTTATTACAAATTTTCGGTTCGGAAAAGGGCATTCCCACCTACACAGCCAACAGGCTCCAGCGGTGGGCCCTTACGCTTCTTCTCTACGACTTCGAAATTTGCTATGTCTCCACCGACAGCTTCGGTCACGCGGACGTACTATCAAGACTAATCAATAGCCACGTGCGGCCCGAAGAAGAATGTTATTGCCTCTCTAGAGTTGGAACACAGCGTTCGAACGACCATCAATGAATCAATGCAAGCTTTCCCTCTTTCGTCCAAGGTCATTCAAGGGGCAACCAAAAGAGACGACTGCTTATTTCGAGCCATACGGTACGTCAATGAAGGTTGGCCATCGAATAAAAAAAATTAGCTGATCCAGCTATCGAGCAATTTTATTTACGTCGTGAATGTCTTTCCATTGTTGCTGGATGCCTCATGTACCTATGGTGAAAGACTAGTCATCCCATCAGTCTGTCGCAAGAAAGTGCTCGATCAACTGCACAAGGGGCACCCTGGCGTCGAACGTATGCGGTCCGTATCTCGTCAGTATGTTTATTGGCCGAATATAGACGACGATGTGTCCAAGTTTGTCCGTTCCTGCAACGAGTGCACAAGCGTAGCCAAGACGGATCGAAAAACGAACCTGGGATCCTGGCCCAAACCAGCAAAGCCGTGGCAGCGTCTGCATTTGGATTTCACCGGATGGGAGCTACTTTTTGATTCTGGTCGATTCCTTCACAAAGTGGCCGGAAGTAGTTCGAACGATGGACATCACTATAGCAACAACCTTGCGAATTCTCCGTGGAATCTTTGCAAGATACGGACAGCCGGAAACGTTAATTACCGATAACGAAACTCAGCTAACCAGTGACAAGTTCGAAGCATACTGCGCAGCAAATGGAATCATCCACCTCAAAACTGCTCCATATCACCCGCAGTCCAATGGACTTGCAGAGCGGTTTGTCGATACATTTAAAAGGACCCTCAAAAAAAATCATCGCCGGGGGGGAAGCCCTCGACGAAGCCATCGATAGTTTTCTGCTTTGCTACAGATCAACTCCTTGTCGCAGTGCTCTGGATGGAAAATCTCCTGGTGAATTACTGTACGGTAGGCCGATACGAACATCTTTGGAACTGCTCCGGCCACCAACACCGTACAATGAGTCAACATATGAACAAGAGAAGCAGTTCAATCGGAAGCATGGAACGAAAGCTCGCGACTACCATCCTCACGATTTCGTCTGGACTAAAGTCTACTCAGCAAAGGGCTCATTCATTTATTTCATAACGCAAAAATTGACCATTTTGGACACCCACCCACCCCCTTGTAACGCTTTTTGTATGAACATTATTGAGTTTTTGTATGGGCCATAACATCCTTAGGACACCCACCCACCCCCTCTAGCGTTATGAAATTTGTGAATGGGCCCAAACACGTGGACTTGGCAGCCTGGAAGAGTGATCGAGCGTATCGGTAGCGTCATGTACAATGTTTGGCTAACATCGAAGCAGAATCTAATACGATCCCACTGTAATCAAATGCGGTCGCGCTATGAGTCTGAAGGCAGCGCGCGAAACATCAGTGCACCAGCAAACACCCAAGTTCCGCTCTCAATAACCCTGGACAGTTGGGGTCTTCGAAGTACCATAACGTACACCGAAGATGAAAGCAGTCAGCCTAAACCGCTGCCGGCTGCGCTACTTGATAATCTGCAACCGATTCAACGTCGTCAACGAACTCCCCAAAGCAACACACAGCAACTAGTGATCCTTTATAGAGAGATAAGCGGAAGTAAAATGGAATGATTTGACAACAGACCAGCAGTGCTGATTTTGCACGGCGTCGAGAATAATATTGTAACACGGACATGACTTCCTCATTGCTATAAAGTGTATTTTGTTTCGCTATAGATCTTTGAGCTACATATCAAAACTAATAAACAGCCGAAAAAATCAAAAACTAAAAATTGCATTGACAAAAATTCAAAAAAGTAAAACATTTCATTTTTTTGCTTCATGCAAAATTACTTTTACCGGAATAATTTCAAGCGGATTACATTACTCCTCAAGAAAAGTTCAAAACAAACATAACGCATGTTCGTTTGGCTCACACTTTGACAGCTCTCGCTGCTCGATTGGCTCACACTTTGACAGAAATGTCAGCTTCCGCGAATCTCTCTTATAAAGGATTTCTAACAGCAACCACCGATTCCTACTCGACAGTCTTCAAGAATCCGAAGGCGGCCTGTGAGGTACGAACCGTACAGCCTTTATTAACAGGGGAGGTGTTGGGAGGACAACCCTATCCCAATAACGGACGCAACCGAAACAACCACCAAGGCTTTTACCACAGACAAACAGACGTAACACTTAGAACAAATCTCGATCAAATTCATAGTCACGAGGACATGTACGCCCAATACTAAAATCGGTGTGTTTGGCCGACGCGCCAACAGATGGCGGTAGTGAGCAAACGTCAAACACGAACAAAAACGATGCGAGCGCTGCGGGTGGCGGATTGGCCACCTACCATATTTTCGAATCAACCGTTAAAAAGGTAGTCGATGGACAACGATGGGAGTGTGACGTCTGTTTGTCTGTGCTTTTACGCTGAAAGCCGTCAGCTTGTGACAGATGTTATGGGAAGTTTTGGCATTCGTCATTCCATTGTTGGCCACCATTATCATCAATAGGGTCCTAAAGGCCTGTCCCGATTTTAATGCCAAACGCTTAAGTTTAGGCTAAAAACACATGTTTACTCAATTTTTCAATGTTTTTCTTTTGTTTAAGTCCAAAAAACATTTTTTTAGATTTTGGCACATTCCTTGGCTTCAACTTAAATTTTGGGTGTATTTTGCTTTCCGTGTCCCTTCCAAAATTTCAGATAGGAACAACCCCGGTGTAAAAACTAAAAGCCCTGTGGTGTTTTTGTCGATTAAGCGAACGTCAAACAAGATCAAAAGTGTCAAGGTTCATTTATGGACCCAATTTTTAAATTAAAGTTTAAATATGATGTAGCCGTTATTTGAGCGGGAAAAATTGCTAAAATAGTTGCAGCAATATGCTCTTTCGTGTCATCAAATAAAAACAAGATTTCATTAAACATTTTAGGACCCAATTACAATTGCGATTGGCGGCTCGCGTGCATACACGTTTTTAACTCGTTTTACTTTTAGTAATAAAGTTATATTTTAAACCGTAGTTACGAGTCGCGTCCCTAGCCATATCACGTATCGCAACAATGGGCTAACAGTTTGTAAGTTCGTACTTACAGAACCTCGAACAGTTCGCGCGAATAGTGAACGATGTTGTTTGAACGAACATTCGTGCATTGCGCGCGTAGTGTAATCCAAACAACCCAATTCAACTGTGTCGATTTTTTTGAACGTGCTAAATATCTGAGCGCACCAAATGGGGCTCTGCACAAAAATCATCCGCTCTCTTTCACTCTTACATAAAGTTTGTAAACAACAAGGCCAGTAAAAGTCAAAATCCCATTCAGAATCAAAACAATGCAGAGCCCCATAGAGCACCCCTCGTCAAACTTGTTCTCCTAAGGGCTTGTTCAAATATTACGTAGCGCAACAGGGGTAGGGAAGGGGTCTGACATAGTGTTACAATTCATACAAAAATTTAAAAATTTCCATACTAAAGCTGTTACGTAGGGTAGGGAGGGGGTCGGGAGGGGGTTGCGTTACGTAATATTTGAATGAACCCTAAATCCGTGCCCCTTCTTTCCGTTGGCGCCTTTTGCAAAACAAGCGAGCAAAAGAAACGTGCGGATAAATTTGTATGTAAACGTCAAATCGCCACACACGCAAAAACGCTTACGCGGAGAAAACCGATCCATTCGCATGTAAACAAGGGACATAATTTTCACAATTTCCCTTAGTTTTCCCCGGAATTTCCACTGTTAGACGGGCGGAAACACGATAACCGGTGGAGCCGAAAACGCTGGTAACGATGATCAAACAACCGGTCCTCGCGGAGCTGCAGTATTTCGTGACGAGCGTTTCGCACCTTTACAAGGGCATTCCGCTCAAAGATTCGAGCGCCCTGGTCAAGTGCAGTTTGCACCTGCTGGAGGATTTACCGTCGACGCGGGATGCTGTTTTCGAGTACTTCTCGCTGGTGTTCAACGGGGCCGTCAAGCTGTATCTGATCAATGTCGAGGTAAGGATTGGTTACTTTGGGATGCCAATATGATCGCAAGGCACCGACAACGAAACTTTTTTTTGGCACGGACAAGTATTTTTTTTTTTTAATTTTCAGAAGAACAATCAAGATGCATCCCAAGACGACGACGCAATCCAGGAAATACATGAGACGTTGGAACGGTTGGTCACGAACGGGCCTCCGGCTTGGTCGCCGCTCATCTCTTCGTGGTGCCTGCGTTTGCTGGGTGAGATCTGTGACAAGAACAGCAGAAGGCGCCAGCTAGACATCCGGACGTCGTGCAATCTGTGGCTGGGTTGCAATGCCATCCGTTGCCTGGTGGGCCTGACGGCGCTCTGTTTCAGCAAGTTGGACGAGCAAGAAGTGGACGCTTGCATCACGGGCCTTTTGAACACCTTTGCTCAGTATTCGCCACACTTTGATTGGGTTGTGGCCCGGCTGGGAGGATGCTTCCCATCGAAAGTCATCTCCAAGATGCTTTACTGTGGCTTGAAGCGCTTCACCGGCGAGTACGATCAGGTGGACTCCGAGGTGGAAGTTTTGAGCTATCTGGCCGCAGCGAACGAGAAGGATTTGCGCCAGTCGCTGAAGGAAATCTGCGAGAAGGAAACGATGAACAAATTGGTCGTGCCGTACCTGCTACATCTGTCCAAGCATTCGGACGTTTTGGCTCAGGCTTTGGCAATGGTGTTCCTGGAAAATTGTGAGTATTTGTATTTAATTTGTACTTGTAGCTATCAAATTATCCAGGGTATCGATAACCGGAAAAAAAAATTGAAAGTCAGGGAATGCCGGGGAATTATTTACATTTTTGACTTGTAAATCGGGGAGCACCTAAGAGTTCAGGGAATAAAATATCCATGTGTTCCAAAATCCAAAAGAGTCGTTCCAATATTAATCAGATGAAAATAGTTGATATAATTTCAACTGAACATTTACCTTATTTAGTTAGATATTTGAAAGTTAATCACAAAGCTCTTTCAGCAATAGGTTGCAATATTTTGATTTTATTTTTAAATACTCTGTTTGACCTAATGCCGTTTGGCATAACGGTCGTTTGGTATAATTGTGTAAAACGTTGAATTTGATCAAATTCCATCCATTAAGCAAAAATTTGTTTTTAAACTGCTCGCGATCGAACATTCCTTTGTCAGTTATTGATAATACATACTATTAATCTTCATGTTTAAAAATAAATCAATATCAAATAAAGCTATGTTTTTAAGAATTGCTCCATACATAACATCTGGGCCATTACGTCCGGGATTCCTCCGGGGATTTACTACTGGGATTCCTCCAGGACTCTCTCCTGGGATTTCTCCAAGAATTCATCCTGAGACTTCTCCAAAAAATTCTCCTGAGATTCCTCTAGGAATTCCATGGATACTTCTAGGAGCTTCTTCAGAAATTCCTACAGGAAATCTACCTAGGATTCCTCCACTAATCAATCCTTCAAGAATCCTGGGATTCCTCCAAGAATTCCTCCTAGGATTCCTACAGGAATCCCTCATCGATTTTTCTCCAGAGATTCCTCCAGTAATTCCTACATTAATTCCTGTAGGGATTCCTCAACGGTTTTCTCGAGCGATTCCTCCAGCAATTTCTCCAGAGATTTCTTGTAAAGAGTGACTAGCTTCAGATGGGCAGTAGACACACTCCATTTCTTGTTTTTGAATAAGATCTTTTGTAAAGTGGAACTTTGTTGCAATGTGCTTCATTTTCCTCTTTAGTTTCTCTCCTTCTATAATTTTCAGACAACTTTGGTTATCTTCATTAATGACTACTCTCTGTCCATCATTCAGCTCTTGCAGTGGGAGTTTCAACCATACAGCTTCCTGTGCCGCCTCAGCTAATGCGATAAACTCTGCCTCCGCTGTTGATAAAGCTACACAAGTTTGTTTGCGGCATGCCCAGCTTACCGTTCCTCCATTCACCTTGAACGCGAACCCACTATGCGATTTCCGGTCATCTCGATTTTCTGCCCAGTCTGCATCCGAATAACCGATGATGGTCTCCCTTTTTTTGCTCAGTCGAAGTCGATAGTTGATTGTCCCCTTGAGATACCGTACTACACGTTTAAGCTCGTTCCAATCCTCTTGCGTTGGACGATTTGTTTTCCTGCTCAGGATGGATACAGCTGTCGAAATGTCGGGCCTAGTATTCACAGCTATGTACAAAACTTTCCCGATCAACTTCTGGTATTCGCTGTTGCTTGCTAAAGGGGTTCCGTCGCTTACGTTCTTGACATATCCGGGATCCAAGGGAGTCTTCGAAACTTTGGCATCTATCAAACCGCTTGTTTTGATCACCTCTCGAATGTACTTTCGCTGACTCAAGAAGTAATCACCATGACGATCCTTTTCGACTTCCATTCCAAGGTTATATCGGATATGATGTGAAATGATTTCTTCAGGCTTATGACAAGTGCTTCGATCATCTTCGGATCTTCGCTCACCACAACCAGGTCGTCAACATAAACAAGCACGTAACACCATCGGTCTTTGAGCTGCTTCCGGTACAAGCACGGATCGGATAGACATCGCTGAAATTGCTGCCGTTCTAGTTCTTCGTGTAGTCTCTGATTCCACGCTCTAGCCGCTTGCTTCAGACCATACAAGCTCCGACGTAACCGACACACCTTGTTTTCGCTTCCCTTCTGTTCAAATCCACATGGCTGTCGCATATATATCTCCTCCTCAAGTTCGCCATACAGAAATCCGGTCTTGATATCATATTGCTTCACAGTCATGTTTTTCTTCGCAGCGACTGCCATTAGCGTCCGAAAAGTGGTTTGCTGTCCCACTGGAGCAAATACTTCGTCGTAGCCTGCTCCGTATTGTTGGCTATATCCTTGGGCAACTAAGCGGGCCTTGAATCGTACAATCTCACCGTTGATGTGTCGCTTGATTTTGTACATCCACTTGCTTCCTACAGCCTTCCGTCCTGGAGGGAGATCAACCAACGTCCATGTTTTATTGGTGTGAATCGACTCCATTTCGTATTTGGATCGTATAAACGGTAGCCTTTCGTCTCCTCCTCAAATCCGGTCAATACACACGGTCTTGATTTCGGATCCCACTTCCGTCGCTTTTGTTTGGGCACTTGCACCATAGCCTTCATTCCAAATACCCTGACATGGGAGATATCGGGCTTCCTTCCGCTCCAGACCTCTTCTGGAGTCAATCCATGACCGCGAGTGGGAGAGCGGTTAACGAGGTACACCGCCGCTGCCGTTGCCTCCGCCCAGAACGATTTTGGAAGGTTAGCTTCAAATAACATACAGCGTGCCCGCTCAGCAATCGTCCTAATTGCACGCTCCGCCAGACCATTTTGTTCCGGCGTATAATCGTTGGTGGTTTGATGTCGTATTCCCATCTGTCTCAAGAAGCTTTGAAATCCTTTATTCATATACTCCTTACCATTATCGGTCCTCAAGATCTTGATCTTCTGACCGCTCTGACGCTCCGCCTGAGCGTGGAATTCCTTGAACCGAGCAAGGATCTCTTCTTCAGATTTGGTCTTCAAAAAAAACACGAACATCCGGCGGGATCGATCATCAATAAAGGACACATAACAACGGCTTCCTGACGGTGATGGTACCTCCATTGGTCCCGCTACGTCCGAATGGATCACTTCTAGTAGCTCTTCTGCTCTTGATCTGCTCTTGCTGAATGGAATTCGTGTCTGCTTCCCCATTGGACACACGGTACAATCACCATGGTTCTCATTTGAAATTCGCATTCCACACGCCACACCGTCAGCCAGTTTCTTCACACTGTTGTAGTTAAGTCGCCCCATCCGCTTATGCCAAGTGTCTAGCGATGCACAAGCGGAGCTCAACATTACTTTACCAGCTGCTTCCGACTGCGCCAGCTTGAACAAGTCACTCTCGATTATTCCGGTTGCCACTAGCTTACCTTCCATGTTGAAGATTTCACATCCGCTCGATTGGAACGCCACCTTGTAGCCTTTTTTGACAATCTCAACCACCGACAGAAGAACAGACAGATCCGGAATGTACTGCACGTTATGAACTGAAATTCCGTCGTCACTATCCTGACATACTGGATGAAGGGTAGCAGTACCAAACGCTTCGATTTTCATCGTTTCCTTGTTCGCAGCTACAACGATTCCGTTTTCACGACGCACGTCTTTCAGCAGCTCCAGGTCCCGGGTCATGTGTCTGGTTGCACCCGAGTCCAAATGCCACTGGTTCTTGCCCTGACGATTCTTCGAGGAACTTCTGAAGTAATTCCGTGTTTAGTTCCTGGAGGAATGTCTTAAATAATCTGTGCCAATGCGATTATTATTAGTTCTCAAACCAACTCTACATAATAAATTAGAGCTCCCTGAATCCGAATATAAGTTTATGGATGTTTGTCAATACTGCACTGTACTTGATTTTGGAATTTTACAACATTTTCAAAGAAATGATCATTCCCAAACGCCAAAAACTTCACGAAACACATTTCGGCAATAAATACGACAAACAACGTTCATTCACTACAAGTTGCATTGATATTTGTGCTTTATTAGGAAGAAATAAAATTGAGTGACACGATGATCAATTTCACCCTTCTGATCAATTTGACCAGAATTTACGGTACTGACTTTGAACATTTTGTATGGTTCTTCATGTTTCCCTGAACTCCCCCATAAGATATCAAGTCTCAAAGACTAATTAATTCTTTATTGCAGATACGGACAGTCATCTCCAACTCATCAAAACCCAAAGCAAATTTTGGCCGAACAACTACAGCACGACCAACGTGATTCACATCATCACCGGATTGCTCCTTAAAATCAAAAAAGCCTCCATCGAAGTACTGCTGACTCTACCTCGCATTGCGGAAAAGTTTTCCTGGTGTCAGGAACTGCTAGAAATGCTTTTTGTCGAGCTGGAAGCAATCGTCCTCGAAAAGCGGACCTGCCCTCTCCTAGAGGATGCCGTCAAGGACACCTCCAAAGAGTTGCTGTGGCAATCGTGCCTCAGTGACTGTGCGCTTCTACAGCAAAGTGCCGTTCGCTTGATACTGCTGGCTAGTCTGAAATCGTCCTACTTTCTCCATCAATCGATCGCCCACCTGCTGGCCGAATCTTCGGGAACCTCCACAAACGCCAGCAAACCTCACCTGAACGGTCTGGTACGATTGCTCGGAGGCCCACACGGTTCACCCGAACTGCCTCGGATCAAGCCCGGGTTCGAAATTGCTCTGGAAAAGATGCTGCTGACTCCGGGTCGGAGTCGCGATAATTGGAACATTCTGAGGAATTTGGTGGAGATCGTCAAGCTGGAGCGGGATTCGTTCAATGTACACCTGAAGAAGACAAACTGTGTACAAATGTTGCAGGAGCTGCTCGTGAGATTGATGGCCATCTGGGAGATGTTGATGAATCAGGAGAAGATCCCGTTGCCGCAGCAACCGAGGGACACTATGGCGTCGGAGGAAGTAAAGGTAAATTTCTATGCATTTTTGATTCATTTGAATTTTTTGGCACATAACGATTTTATTTGCAATTGAAGGTCGATTTTTGATCAAATATCTTACATGCCTTTTTAACGACCGAAAAAGATTGGTTTGCCTTATCAGTTCACCCAATAGTCGATCAGACTATTGTAAGACTCTAGTCTTACTTTTAAGCAAGTCCTAATTTACTTCAATCAATGTCTTAGGTACCTAACTAGTTGGACTATGCGGTGAAAATATGTGCTCAGTAAAAAAATGTGAAAGAAAAACTTTAATGTTTTTCTTAAACACACTCTAATTATCCCTCCATAAATTCAGCAATTGCTGCATGGAATTCTCCAAGAATTTCTTTGAGGATTCTCAATTAAATTCCATCAGGGATTGCTTTTATGATTTATCTTAAAATTCCACCCAGGTTTTCTCCTGTAGTTTCTTAGAAGACTCTTCCAATAATTCCATGAGGAGTTCATACTGGAATCTCACCAGGTTTTCTTTCTGAAATTTCATCAGATATTCCGCTTGGAATTCTACAAATAATTCCTCCAGCAATTTTGTCCGAGGATTCCTCCTTCAATTTTACTAAGGATTCCTGCAGAAATTACTCCAAGGCTTCCTGCATTTTTACCTCTAGAGATTTCTCCTGGAATTGCACCAGGGATTCCTCCAAAAATTCTTTCATGAATTGCTCCTGAGCAATTCCTTAGGGATTGCTTCAGGAATTGCTCCAGGGATTCCTTCAACTTTGCTCCAGGGATTCCTCCAGAGATTGCCCCAGGGATTCATCGAGGAATCCCTCTACGGATTCCTCCAGAAATTCCTCAACAATTTCCTCCAGTATTCCATTAGGGATTCCTCCAGGTATTCTTTCAGGGATTCTTACAGGAGTTTCTCCAGAGATTCCTCCATGAATTCCCCTTGGGTTCACCCAGGTATTCCTCCAGATTCATCCGGGAATTCCTTCAGGAATTCCTCCAAGTAATTCCTATAGAGACTCCTCCAGGAGTTCCTCTAGAGATTCCTCCAGGAAATCCTCTATAGATCTCCAAGAATTCCTCTAGGAATTCTTCCAAAAAATCCTCCAGGAAATAATCCAGGGATATCTCCAGGAATTCATACGAGAATTATTCCTGGAATTCCTTCAGGGATTCCTGCAAGAATGCCTTGAAGATTGCCTCCAGTATTTCTTTAGGGATTCCTTCAGGAATTCTTCTACGGATTCCTCCAGGAATTCCTCTAGGGATTCCTCCATGGATTTCTCCAGAAATTCCTTCAGGAATTCCTACATGGAAATATCCAGGATTTCCTCCAGGAATTGTTCCAGGGATTCCTCCGAGAATTCAAGGAAGGAAACACCACACTAGACAACGGACTAGCATGCAACGCCCAGTAGCACAGTCGAAATACGTTTTTGGCGAAAAGTTTTCCGGACTGAAGCGGGAATCGAACCCACACTTCTTGACTTGGTACGGCTAAATGCTTGGTAACACTTACCGCACGGCCACGAAGCCAACATTTGAAATTGAATTGGTCGGGGTTCTGCTAAACCGCACCAAGTGCCATTTTTTCCCTAATTGACTTTTTTACACCAGAGGACTCAAATAATCATTACCTCTCTACCATAAAAATATCAAGTAATTTGAACAGTCCCTTGAAAATCTTAGATCAAAAATTTTCTTTGGATGGACATGAAAAACTGTAATTTTGTTCAGCCAGAGCGAACCATAAACCAACGCACGTCATCAGAGGAAATTCATTTTTCAGATATAAGACTATATTTTTTCAACTTCCTTCTATATTTTTACAATTTATCCATTCCAAGCAACTCACAGAAATAGAGGCCAGTGAAATTGGGCAGCAATTGATTAATTAAAATTAAATATTGCTCCGGTGGCGTTGATCTATTTTCTTTCAAATTTTATCCAGCCACACCGCACTAAGTACTGTTTATCTGAAAATCACATTTAGACATGAAGTAAAGGCATTTACATGCAATAAATACTTGCATTAGCTTGTTATATAATATGTTTATCAAACCACACAGAAGCCGTAATAAAAAAAAACGATTTAATTTAATCTGATACTGTGTGAACAACTCAGGTGGACTTGGTGCGCTTTAGTTGTTCAGAAAATGACATTATCGCCATCAAACCCCGTCAGAAAAACTGCACATTACTTGATTCAAGTTTATCACCATTCCTTCAAGAAGTGAAGATGACCTAGTGGTAGCACACTAGATTACCACTCAGAAGGCAAGAGTTCGAATCCCGATGATGATGGAAATCAAACAACTTTTAGATTCTGTGATTATTTTTATATTGCAGAAAAACGTCAGCAGGTCAATGTACATCTGAAAAGATGGTGATTTCTGGTGAACACTTCACGCATTGAACTGTGAACTTGATCACCAAAGGTGCACCAAACGGGAGCAACTTGGTGCGCTTTGGCAGAGCGAATTCATGGTTTTCTTCGATCATTAGGATCTATGTATGAACACGTGAGAACCTTGATTCAATACATACGAACCCTTCCCATAAACACTTGTGACATGGATTCCAACATGCACGGTGATGGTAAACATCATTTGTCTCCAATTATACTTGTGTTGTTGAAAACTACGAAACACATCCAACCATACCGAACCAAGAACCATGTTTTTCAATTTTTGTTCAGCCAGAGCGAACTGAGTGCTTCATATGTTATAATAAAATCCAACTATATCGATAATTTATAATGATTCACTTGTATATTTAATTTCGGTTTACTTATTGGACACTGTTAATCGCATGAGAGCGAAAAAAAAAATTAAAATTAATCGTCCGCGATAAACTAGTACACGATAAGACTTCAAAGTAAAATATCTCGGAATAAAGTTTTTGGCACTTGGTGCGGTTTAGCAGAACCCCGACCAATTGAAACAGGAATTTCTCTAAAAAATCCTCCATGGATTCCTCCTGGAATTACTCCACGAATTCCTCCAGGAATTTTTTCAAGGAATGCCGCCAGAAGTTCCTTCAGAGTTTCCAACAGAAATTCCTCCATGGATTTCTCCTGGAATTTCTCTTGTGATTCCTTCATTAATTCTCCTTGGGATTCCTCAGGTATTCCTCCAGGTATTCATCCAGGAATTCCTCCGCGAATTTTCTAGAGATTCCTTCAGGAATTCTTCTAGGGATTTCTTCAGCATTTCCTCCAGGGAGTTCTCCAGGAATTCTTCCATGGATTCCTACAGAAAATCCTCCAGAGATTCCTCCAGTAATTTCTCCAGAGATTACTCCATAAGTTCCCCAAGGGATCCCCTATGTATTCATCTAAGAATTAGTCCAGGTATTCCTCTAGGCATTCCTCCAGGAATTCCTCTATTGATTCCACCAGGAATTTCTCTAGGGATTCCTCCATGGATTTCTCCAGGAATTCCTCCGAGAATTCCTCCATGATTTTTTCCAGGGATTCCTCCGAGAATATCTCTAAGAATTTCTCCAGGAATTCTTATACGGATTCCTCCAGGAATTTCTCAAGGGATTATTCCAGAAATTCCTCTAGAGATTCCACCAGGAATTTCTTCAGGAATATCTATAGGCATTCCTTCACGAATTCTTCTCGGGATTTCCACAGGAATTCCTGGAAGAATTTTTCTAGGAATTCCACCAAGGATTCTTGCAGAAATACCTTCAGGACTTTCCCCAGAAATTCTTCCAGGGATTCCCAAGTAACAATGAAAGCTGAACAGCAAGAGTATTTGCTGAATATTGGCTGATCAATGGTGTACAAGGCTGAACACCGTGACAGCTGAACAATAATTTGAAGAAAAGCTTATTAAACCCTCTTATTCAGCAGTATACTCAAAGCTGAATATTGAGTTGAACAAACTATTTTTCATCTACAGTTTTAACTTTTGTTCAGCCAACCTGAATGATATTGATTAGAGGTTATTTGAAGCTTTAACCCTCTAATACCCAAATTTTTGTTTTCGATCTAAATATTATTTTTCGTTATCTAAAATCATTCTAAACACGGTTTGGGCAATGATTTATTTTTCTTCGCAAATTTATGAATTTTGGTTTTTGATTTTTATTATTTTTATTTTTGAACATCCCTATCCTTTTCAATTTTTTCTTGAAGCCTCTTCTGGTTACTGATTTTTGACAATAATAAAAATTTGAGTTTTTACTATACTTTTGAAAATATGAATTTTTCATTTTTTTTCTGGAACATTTTTTATTTCCCGTGTAACTAACGGAAAAACAGATTTGAAATCATTTCAATACCATCAGGCTCTTCTTCTGTGATAGGTTGATCGTAGAAAAATATAAAAGGTACGATTTTTTATAATACACGTTAAATGAATCCCAGGCATTTGTAGGTTATATAAGAATACACTTTTTCAAACAATTTTCAATAATACAAAAAAGTTTCAAAAATCATAAAAAACTTTTCTTATATGCGTGTTATGAGTCAAGGTTTAAGCCAAAAATAAAATCATTTTAATTTCCGAGCTACGAAAAAATACACAAAATTCCAAAGTGTACCCCGTCTAAAGGCGGGGTTGGGTATTGGAGGGTTAATCAAATCAACAGCCATTGTCGAAAAATTGTTCACCTGTATGTTAATAAAAATATACATTCCGAAATATATACCTACATTGGGTCCAATACTAAATTAATTATTATAAAACTGTTTCATCGAACAACAAAGTTTTCACATCCCGAAGCAGACATGCTGTAAACGCACATGGGCCTATCATTTGTCAAAAAAAATCCTGAATCCGGCATCGATGACCTTGTGTAACAACAAGATAGAACACTACACTCGATGACGCAGATTTCTTCGTAGCATTTTTAATTAACTGTACGAAATCGAAATCATTACCAACTTGCGTTGAAAACAATTGAATAGCAGAAATTAAAAATTACCGAGGATTTTATTTTGAAACAAAAATCACAACACACTTTGACAGCTAACTCAAGCGTGTTTGCATAGCGCTGTTATCACTTCTTCAGCCTCAATGCAGCCTTAAAAATAGCCCTTATTCAGACAAAACAATATGTTAGTCCCTTGCTGTTGATGATGTTCACACAGACTCATGTGGAGCAGATGTCAAGGTAAGTGATTATAAATCAGCGATTCCCAGTTCAAATCTCAATGGCACATATCTACTAATCTTCATCTTTAAATTCCAGCACTTTTCTACACTATGTGTTTTGAAACTGTTAGTTGCGTTGATTAAACCCAAAACTATAAACCTGTAAATACTTTTTAATTTTTTTTGGTTAATTTTTGAATAATGGATGAACAAGCGATCGTTAAGCTTTCGAAGGTTGCCATCTGTTCTAAAAATAGAATTATGGTTATTGAAAGAGGCCTGAATAAGCGCATGCTAGACCTTTATTCAGCCTTCTATATAGCTTCAATTAAGCTTAAGGCTGAATAAAATCGCCAGAATTAGATGTTTAATAGCTGAACAACAGTGAATGCAGACTATGAACAGCTTTTGTGCAAACAAAGGCTGAATTGAATTAGCTATAAAAGCGTTTGAGCAGCTTCAAATTGTTACCTGCGTTCTTCCAGGAATTCCTCCGAGAAATTTCTCCGGGAATTCCTTAAGGGATTTCTCCAGGAATTCCTCCATGGATTCTTCTAGACATTTCTCCATTAACTAATCCAAAAAATTCTCCATGGATACCTCTAGGAGACTCTTCAGGGATTTCAACTGGAGCAACTTCGGTAGATTCTTGTGGAAATCCACAAGAAATTTCTCCAGGAATTTTGTCAATGGTTTTCTCAAGGATTCTGCCAAAAAAATCACTTCCGGTGTTCTTTCAGGAATTTTCCTAAGGTTGCTTCATGGAACTTTTCCAAACCTTCCTCCTGAAATCTCTTCAGGTTCTCCAATGATTATTTATGAATTTCTCTTGACATTCCTTCAGGAAGAACTTAAGTTAACTTCTTGTTTTTTAAGTGTTTCTTCAGAGATTACTCCTAGAATATCTTCAGAAATTCGTCGAAGTTTTTTGCATATTCCATGAATTATTACAGGAATGACTTAAGAATTTCTTAGGGAATTGGACTAGGAATTTTTTTAAGGTTTACCTCAGGACTTTTTTTTAGAATTTCCGTCACAACATCCCACAAGAATTCCTTTTGGAAATTCCCTTACAGGGAATCTTCCTGGAATTAGTTACGGAATTTCTCCAATAATTACTTCTGGGATACATAAACTAATACCATTTCATATTCCTCTGATAAATCTTCCGAGCTTCTTCAAAACCTGCCTTCCGGAATTTCTATATAATTTCTTCCAAAGAATTTTTCAAGAGTTTCTCCAAATATCCTGTGCATTTTTTTTATTTTCATTGAGCTCTTCTACATGGTTTACTCAAAATATACTTCTAAGAATTATTTTAAGAGTTTCTTCTAATTGCTGCAATTTTTTTTGGTAATAAAGTATGCTTATAAAAAAAACATTTAACAAAACAAATCCAGTGAGACCGCTCTTGAAAATAACATTTATTTTTTTTTACCAAAACTCATTATACAGACCGAAACAAAAAAAGTGAAGCGCGAAGATGGAGGGACGGAACCGACGGATACTGGTGAAGGTCCAAGCACTGCCATTCACCCGCCTAGCTTTTGCACCCGGGAGCAAATCCACATGCTAGCCAAGCTGATTGACTGCATGGAGCTCAATTCCAAGGCCTGCGTTATGAACATGTCAGAAACTCTGAAACTATCGCAGCTAACCGTACGGTATTTCTTCTTCTGCTTAGAACAGACAGCCAGTGGAGAAAATTTGGCTTCCGAGGACGAAGCGAACCTGTACCGGTGCTATCAGCTACTGTCCAGGCACAGTGCTACAAGGAAAGCGGCCCGAACTGCAGCCTTGAGGGACATTCTCGAGGGTGCTCTATACCTGCACGGGCACTTGTTCGGTTCGCAAATGGAACATGACACGGTGGATTACGGCAAACCCGATGAACTTCTGATAAAGTTGAATCAGAAGCAAGGGGTGGCAATGAACGCCTCTCGAGCAACGGTACTCCATGCGGGCGTCATTGGGCATGGTCCGAAGCAACCGGCTAAAATAGCCGAAGGTCCCCAAACGCACATGCAGGATCGCCTGATCAGCGCCATTGTGGCATGCTGCCAAGATTCCGAGCACCAAAACACAATCGACGGCTTCAGCTACGTTTCCTTGCTTTTGGTGGAACTGGTATCGCCAGATGTAATGTACAACGGTCTTCCCTGGCCGGAGGAAGAGTTCACCAAGGTGACCATGGAACGAGATCTCCAGATTCGAAGAATGTTCCGCAACTGCCCCATCCTGTGGTCCATCCTTGGGCTGATAGCTTGCTATCGACCTGCTCTCTGCTACAGTTCCGTTCTGCTAAGAGCTCTGTGCGCTTCGGTCCTGCACCAGTGGCGATCGAAATCTGCCGAAACGATGAACGGTCACAAAACGGAACTGATGTTTGTGACAACGAAACTGCTGGAATTGTTGGCGCTCGGGCAGTTACTTCCACCTCCACTTAGCTATCTGCACATCGTCCTCCCGTACCTGGATGCTAATGAGGTAAGTAGCGGCGCTAAATTAATATAAGCCTCAAACATTATCGATTCTCACAAAAAACTTTTCCCTAGATCATCTATGTGCTCAAAGAGTGCGTCTGGAACTACATGAAGGATCACGTGCCCTCGCCGGTACTGTTCGTGTGTGACCCTACCGGTTTCCACTGGCGAGATCCGCAAACGTCCCGGCCCCCGCCCCAATACACGAACCCATTGCGGAATACAATGCAAAAGAAACTGCCGAAAATCGGTCACCTGTACCATCAGATGTTCGTAGGACCAGAGCTGCGGAATCCCACCGTTTCGCACGTGACCATGGTGAATGGGTTGGGCGGAGGTGGCCCGGCCCCATTGGGAGTGAACGTTGTCAATGTTGCTGGCGTCGCCTCCAATGGAAATGGAATGGTACTAGCCGCTTTACCGTTGGCTGCCAATGGCAATGGACCAATCGGTATTGTGAACAATGCCGGACCCTTGGCACCGGGTATAATACCGGTCGTCACGCTGGATTAGCTTATGTTGTCATCGTAAGATTGTAGATGTAGTTAGTCAACGATTGATTGATGACGGTAAGTATATGTAGGAAGATTTATACAAACTCCAACTTAAGAGCGATTAACAATGTAAGATTTTTTGGATACATGATTATGCGACGTAGTTATAATTTGTGCCGAAACAGTAGATCTCCTTTAGGGGTCGTCCATTAAGTATGTAGTCAATCTCTTGGGGCGGAGATGAACCAGTCACATCTCCCTAATAAAGTTAATAATAATTGTAGAATGCTTCAATATGGTACAAGGAGACTCTACACAGTTACCAAATTCATTACCAGGGTTATTTGATGGCCCTTCTACCGAAGGAACAACACAGCTGACTCAGCGAAATACAAACCAATAACGTGCCTTTGAAGTCTGTACAAAGTATACATCGCCGGTAATATCGAGAAGGATGCAAGATCGGGTCTACCCCGTTTGGCATAATGCCGTTTGGCATACAGTCGTTTGGCATAATAGCTGTTGAAAGAATAGCTGCGGTGGTCGCCAAAATTACCAAGTTCATCAACACTTTATTGTATTAAAGAGTTACAACTTCTTTTAGTAATTTTACTACTCTTCAACGAACTCGTCCTTAGCATTCCAATTGCTCGGTGAGCAGATTTAACGTTATTTTGGAAAAATGTAAGATGATTACTTTGACTAGTGTACTACAGCCGTTGATGGCTGAGAGCTGACAAGGGAAGGTCACGATGGTGTTACACGGGGTTTTCAACCGGACTATTTTTGTTAGATTCTACATGTCAAAATATGAAAAACCCCAAAGCCTTTCGGGTGATGGACCAGTGGTGTAGCCAGGAGGGGCTCTGAAAGGGGCAATTTTGTACGTATATTCTATTATTAAGCTAATTGGCAATTTGACAAAAATATTTTTTTAGTATCTATTGTGATGGCAGAGAACAGAATTGACATTAATGTATGTTTAAAATGTATTTTCCATGCCATTGGCGTAACTAACATGGACTATGGACACCAAAACAAATTTGGTTTTATTAGAATAGTATACAAATACTAAACCCATCCCGACGGACCTGGTGTAGTGGTTAGAACACTCGCCTCTCACGCCGAGGACCTGGGATCGAATCCCATCCCCGACATAGTCACTTATGACGTAAAAAGTTATAGTGACGACTTCCTTCGGAAGGGAAGTAAAGCCGTTGGTCCCGAGATGAACTAGCCTAGGGCTAAAAATCTCGTTAATAAAGTCAAACCAACCAACCAACCGATTGCGCCTATGGCATGGAAAATACATTTCAAACATACATTAATGTCAATTCTGTTCTCTGCCATCACAATAGATACTAAAAAAATATTTTTGTCAAATTTCCAATTAGCTTAATAATATAATATACGTACAAAATTGCCCCTTTCAGAGCCCCTCCTGGCTACACCACTGGTCCATCACCCGAAAGGCTTTGGGGTTTTTCTTATTTCGGCATGTAGAATCTAACAAAAATGGTCCGGTTGAAAACCCCGTGTAACACCATCGTGACCTTCCCTACGTTCAGTTTAAGATTAACTTTATAGTCTAAGTGGGTAAATTCAAGTAGATCTTATGAAATTCACGTATTACATAATAATAGTTTAAGTTAAACAGTAGATTTAGGATATTTTAGAAAAGCACTTGGTAGATAGTCTGCACGTTTTCTGCAATCATTTACGTTTGACATCGACGTCAAAGGGTGTTGTCATACGGATGGTAGTCCTTTTGGGTAGCACGTTGGCAGACGAAGCACAATGGGCTCGAAGATCGGCGGGCGCGCTTACAATAGCTGTTTGTCATAATGCCATTTGGCATAACGGTCGTTTGGCATAATCGTCATTTGGCATAATAGCCGTTTGGCATAATTGTGGAAAACATTGAATTTGATCAAATTCCTTCCTTTAAGCAAAGGGGTGTGTATAAACTACTCACGATCGTACATTCCGTTGTCAGTTAGTGATAGGACATACTTCTTAATCATCATTTTTCAAGGAAACCAATATCCAATAAAGCTCTTTTGGAATTGCATCATACATGACTTCCGGGGTCATTAAGTCCGGGATATTATGGCGCCTTTTTAACAAAAATACATCCAACGCCTATATTATTCCATGCCATTTGAAAAAAAAGGAACATGTAGTTTTATTACGCATCTTATGGTACGGCATATTACTGTACCACTGCAGTATCTTCCTTTTTCAAATTATGCCAAACGACCATTATGCCAAACGACTGTTATGCCAAACGACTGTTATGCCAAACGACTATTATGCCAAACGACTTTATGCCAAACGACTATTATGCCAAACGACTGTTATGCCAAACGGGGTAGACCCTGCAAGATCATTGCAACACCAACAACGTGATGACTAAGGAGCAGAAATAGTGTCGCAGAAACACGCGCAAGGCTGCGACGGTCAGGTTATCGTGCATTCATTTGGGCTTATTCTACGAGTGGCGTGAGCTGAGAGCACCCGGATTCTTATATCGAAGTGGCAACATGAGGTGAGACTACATTTGATGTGCATGGTGGTCACTTCGTTCATGGCGAGTATTGTCACCTCGCTGTACAAGATTTGTTTTTCTTCAATTCGTTTATTTAAAGGCTCACTCGCCGTACCCAACTTAACAAAGCCCATTTCCACTTCCTAAAGGTTCAGAACCTTCAATACATTTATGCTCGGGTACATTATTTTTTTCACCAGAAAGTGAATCAATTTCCGCATGACCCGTGTTTAGGGAACAGTGATCAGAGCAAGTTTTTTTCGTTGCACCCTCTTTGTTAGCCCGCTTTGATCGCCGTCGCTTGTTTGTTGTTCCATTGTGCTCGATGGATGAGTTCGATGTATTGTCATCATCAGTCCACTCGTCGTCGCTCTTTTGTTTTGCTTCTTCTGGCTCATCTGTTTCAACAAGCGATGAATGTATTTGCTGGTAATTGTTGATCGGTGGGAAGTCATTCAGAGTAAACAGCTCGTGGATGGATTTCGAAGATGTAGATGCTAAAAGTTATTTATCATTAAATGGAGAACTTGAATCCGGACATTTGCTGCCAGTATGGACCTAATCAGTGGCGCAAAGAAGGGGTCAAAACCCCCCCACAGCTGAAAAAATATAAGGCTTATCTTGCATATTTCTGTAGTTCATTAACATTCTACAATTATGGATCAGTAATTTAGGCTCGTATTAACACTCTGAGTTTCAGTGGTTTTAACAGTAACATTCTTATTCTATGGTTTCTTTAAATTCTTAGACCCCTGAAGAGGTTAATAGAACAAAAATATTTGCAAACTTATATTAGAATATACTGCCCATAACTGCATATTTGTAACATTCGAAAAAAGTAGGCATTGAGTAAATGGGGTACCAAGTTTGCATTTTATTGCAGTATGGGAAGGAACTGATATTTCAAAAAATCACTAAGAATTCAAAAGTGCTTATTTCAGGCTGAAATTTTGTACAACTCATATCGCTAATTGGGTGAATAGTCAGAAAAAAATTCTGATAGAAATTTCGTTGCCACTGCATTATGAGGCTCATGTATAATCTCAATGTGACTGTTATGCGGTTACAATTGCCAATGTGACAAAACAACTTGGTATTTTTTTTCGAATTTTCTAGAACAATCTCACAGATTTTAGTAAGTGGATCGAAAGTATTTGTCATTTGATGACTCTCCCCGGTATTAACTCGAAATTATCAAAAATGTCGAATGTGACTGTTATGCAGTTATGGGCAGTATAGTACTGCACAAAATATAGTACAAGTTGGTCGTTTTATCAAAACAAATTGGTCGAGTTTGGAGAATTGGATCTCGGCTTCTAGTACTTGGATTGACTTAAAATTTACATCCTAACTTGGAAATACATAGGTTAGCCGGAAATTCGCAACTTTAAAAAATCAATCTTTTGAGTAATAATAAATCTTCATTCCACTATTTTGCGAAATTGATCAATAATTCAAACTTATTTTAGAACTATATTATTTAGTAAAAATTTTGTATTTAAATAAAATCAAAGTGAAAGTTAAGACATTTTTCACACGATGCGAAACATACGATAACAAAGAAGTTTGTGTTTGAAATAACATGAATTTTCTGCTGAGTGAAATTACGTGAAGTGAGTGAAAGCTTATTTATGAATTTCAGTGCAAATTTCAAAAAGCCCACTAGAAGAGTAGGCGTTGCCGCGAACGGTCGTGTTTTGTTTTGCTTGCCACACTTTTTTCGTGCTCTAGTTTTTCGCGATTTTGCCGATGATTTGGCTGATGCCACGCCATCCGGATTGTAGTTCGGATGTTAATATTGAAAAACCTCGATATCTAATAGTGAAAAACAAATCCAGCGCGTTTCGTGCGATCAAAGACTTCTTTAATGTGATGTTTTATGACCGGTTCTAATTGGCTTTGCTAATGAATTTCCACGTGATTTTGTTGTTGTTGCTGTGTTTGTATTTTGACTCACAAGCCACCGGATGATTTCGACAACGAAAGAAAACATTATTGTAATAATTGTGAAAAATACGGGAAAGAAGATCTAAAAAATGTGGTCTAGAAATGACAAGTGGTATGTGCGTCACAAGGAAAAGAAAATGCATACCAAATTAGTTGCTGATTTGATTTGATGACAACGCCGCCTTGGATGAATTTTGGTGAGATTGTTCTGATTATATAATTATCTGTACTTGAACAGTAAATACGCGCCAGTTTCAAAGTAACCATCTTTGAAACAGGAAGTGTGTATGCATTATCATTATCCATTTGATAACGGTAATGTATACATGCGGGGCTTGTTGTTAGTGAAAGTGACTTCTGAATGGACGTGTCTCTCCAGCCATTCTGAAATGGGTCACCGGATCTGCAATAGAGCTATCACCTTCTAACTCCCGGACTGAAGCTTTCTGCAAAAATGCAGTACCAAAGCAGTTTTGCTGAAAACTTTTTTCCATAATACCACTGCCGGACAGTGGGGGTTAGATGGATCACACACACACACAAATTTCAAAAAGCCCACTAGAAGCCAAGACCCAGGTCTCCAAGTTTGATCTTTTAATATGAAAAGCGACCCGTGGGCAATTTATTCTGTTCAGTGCTGTAAGGCTATAATATTGTTTTGCCTTTTCTGAAAACTTAACTGAAGCATTCGTGTCAGAAGTTGGTCATCCATTTAAATATATTGGGGAAAAGGTCCCATCCGCAGCATAAATAAACTTTCAATTTGCTCATTACATTGCAAACTTTCCCGACCTTCAGAGCATATGAATTTCCGGAGAATCGTTTCTTCAGTTTTAAAAAAAATACGCAGATAATGTTTTCTCCTTCTGCATATCGAATACTGTAACATGGGACGACAACGAATGCTATGGTAAATATTCAACGAACACAGATAAGTAAATGCCGATTGAGCATTATCACGCGTTATGTATTTTAATCTTGTTTAATGAGTTTAACCAAGTATGCACTTTCAAAACAAAATATACTAAAACTCTTCAACCCATTTTTTTGTTGAAACATAGGGTGCAGAACCATTAGGGCACTTCCCTGATTCACTTTGGCATGGGGGGTTTTTCTCGGTAGAATTGTCTGAAACTTTGGTGTAAGAAGCGCATCAGTACGATGCATATTTTGGCCAAATATGAGCGCTCTAGCATTTAAAAAACCTCACTGCCGAAGTGAGCCAAGAATGGGGTCTGGCTTCCTACTTTCCCAAAAAATATTACCTTCAAGATATCAAAACCCCCCCCATACCCAAATCCTGGTTACCTGGACCTGGACCTGGACCTAATGGCCGCATAGGCGGCAGGATTTGGGCTGGCCGATGTAAGACACCATAGTTGTTCCTTTTCCAATGGTAATGAAAGAGGAAATGTGACGAAGTAAATTCATTATCAGGACTCGCTTCTTCTTCTTCTTTATATGAGCGCTCTAGCATTTAAAAAACCTCACTGCCGAAGTGAGCCAAGAATGGGGTCTGGCTTCCTACTTTCCCAAAAAATATTACCTTCAAGATATCAAAACCCCCCCCATACCCAAATCCTGGTTACCTGGACCTGGACCTGGACCTAATGGCCGCATAGGCGGCAGGATTTGGGCTGGCCGATGTAAGACACCATAGTATCAAAACCCCCCCCATACCCAAATCCTGGTTACCTGGACCTGGACCTGGACCTAATGGCCGCATAGGCGGCAGGATTTGGGCTGGCCGATGTAAGACACCATAGTTGTTCCTTTTCCAATGGTAATGAAAGAGGAAATGTGACGAAGTAAATTCATTATCAGGACTCGCTTCTTCTTCTTCTTTATATGAGCGCTCTAGCATTTAAAAAACCTCACTGCCGAAGTGAGCCAAGAATGGGGTCTGGCTTCCTACTTTCCCAAAAAATATTACCTTCAAGATATCAAAACCCCCCCCATACCCAAATCCTGGTTACCTGGACCTGGACCTGGACCTAATGGCCGCATAGGCGGCAGGATTTGGGCTGGCCGATGTAAGACACCATAGTTGTTCCTTTTCCAATGGTAATGAAAGAGGAAATGTGACGAAGTAAATTCATTATCAGGACTCGCTTCTTCTTCTTCTTTCTGGCGTTACGTCTCCACTGGGACAGAGTCTGCTTCTCAGCTTAGTGCTCTTATGAGCACTTCCACAGTTATTAACTGACAGCTTACTATGCCAATGACCATTTTAGCATGTGTATATCGTGTGGCAGGTACGAAGATACTCTATGCCCTGGGAAGTCAAGAACATTTCCAACCCGAAAAGATCCTTGACCGGTGGGATTCGAACCCACGACCCTCAGCTTGGTCTTGCTGAATAGCTGCGCGTTTACCGCTACGGCTATCTGGACTCGCACGCCGTTCGATATGCCGGGAAAATAGTGCTTCCACTTTTCATTCCTGATGGAGATTATCTCTCCATACTTCAGCATATTATCAACGACAATGGTGGGATTCATTGACGGAGGGAGGTCGTGGATCCGAGCCGTCACTGCATCACTATCCGCGTAAACAGGATTCCGAAACTTGGCGTTTCCACAAAGCATTGTTCACTTCCAATTATGTTCTTTTTGGTAGCGTGAAACAACTTCATGGAAATTCATTTCGATGAGCACACAGTAGCAAGTGTTATGCAACTGTATGCTCTTAACATCCGCATGTTGCAGATTTATTTCACTCTCCACAAACGATTTAACTTTGGCCACTTCAGGGCGTACCGGAAGAACACTAAAATCGACCACTAGGGTGTTCTTTCGCGCACCGGACATTTTCACGGAATGCGAACGAGAGCGAAGAAAGTAAAGAAATTCGTTCGACGCGTGTGATGTCTGGCTATCAACTGACTATACAAGATTGCCAGGGTGTTTTATTTTATTTTTTTTTAAGGCACTCCGTGCTTGTGGCCACTACTGTGTCGGAATCAGTTTGTCTGTATCTTCCTTGCCGATATAGTTCTATTTTTAACTAATCTATATTTACATCTGCTTTCACTCTCTTCTGCTCTTTTGCTCTCACACCGAGCAGGTAGGAGAGTGCTCTGCGGTGGTTCGTTTTGCCGTGTTCCTGAGTTTGAGGCTAGCTGCCTGCGAAGTGGGTCAGTTTGTCTCAGTCACCATCTGATACTGACGGAGGATGGATGTGGTCCCCTAAGCACGGCCCTCCGTGCGGCGTCTTCTGGTGGCTGGACGGGTTATTTTTTGGAGGGGCTGGGAATTGAATCCATGACCTTCCGCTTATGAAGCGAAAGCGTAACCTCAAGGCTACGGACCCCCCTAGGTGTTTTATTCAACCTGAAAAAAAAACTGGCATTCTCAGGGAATTTTGAGCACAATCAGGGAAATTAATTTGAATTAGTAATGCATGGTAGAATATGCCCTTTTTGTGACCTAATTTTTTCGGCTGCGCCGCCTTCAAAACGACGTAGTCTTTTTAATTCATTCAACATAAAACATGTTAAGACAATCAAGTAGAACTTACGATCGCCAAGTTGGTAAATGCAAGTACAGTTTCCATTTCCAGTCAGTTGACGTTCATGAGCATGATCATGGTTGAGAAGTTTTTTTTTTTCTACAAAAATGACAATGGAGACAAGCGGGCCCATGCTCGGCGCAATTCGTTAAAAACTTAAACGCCACTGAGCATGGGGAGCTGGTGGAGCCGAATGTCGCAACGTCGATTACGAAGATCTTCGGATCTGGACCGGTTTTATTGGGCCAAAGAAACAGTTGGCTGTATCGGTCTTCTTTTCGGATTTTCAGTTGATGGAATATTTCCATAATGTCTCCCACCACCGCAATCTTGCGTTCTCGGAATCCACAGAGAACATTTGGAAGAGGCTGCACTAGATCCGGGCCCTTCAATAGCATGCTGTTCAAGGATACTCCATTCACTGTTGCTGCCGCATCCCACACAATACGTAGCTTATTCGGCTTTTCGGATTTCGCACTATTCCGACCGGAAGAAACCACAACCTTCTCGGATCGACAGCATCCAGCTCCTCGTTTGTTGCCTCATGGATGTACCCCTTCTGTTGATACTGCATTATCTGACGCTGAACGCTTTTCGTCTGCAGTTGTTGGCAAAACGATAAAGATAGGCAACTGTTTGCCTGAGCCTTTCGAATTTGGAAAAGCGGTCCCAATTGACGATTTCGCTGCTCTCCATTATCTGGTGGACGTTGCATGATCTAATTTCGACATTTGTGCCCTCAGGTTCAGTTTGACGTGGCCAAGACTCCTCAGGCTTCCATAAGAACTCTGGACCCTTAAACCAACGGTTATCGGCTTGCAGATTCGGCCCTCTGGCCCACTTTGTGTGGATGTTGGGGTCTAACCTACGCCACTGTAATCCGATCGCAGGCAACCCTGCTCGTCGTCACAAACACTTATCAATTGACAAGCCGTCAAACCTTGACAGATAGCACTGTCGTAATAGGCCTTTTCATGTGACAGATCCGTCTATGCATTTGTTTACATCGGTGGAGGACCGGTGCTAACACGGGCCTGTCATTTTCATAGAAGAAATGTCAAAGTGCTTCCCGATCAGCTGATTTGAGACGTCATTTGAATAGGCCTATAGGCCTTTTCATGTGACAGATCCGTCTATGCATTTGTTTACATCGGTGGAGGACCGGTGCTAACACGGGCCTGTCATTTTCATAGAAGAACTGTCAAAGTGCTTCCTGATCAGCTGATTTGAGACGTCATGTGAATAGGCCTATATCCGCTAACCATTCTTCTCAAAACCATTATTTGTACCACACGAACAAGGCAGAGTCAGAATTTGTAGAAAAATATAATTTATATAGATCGTGAATTCGAACCGTCATCCTGTTGCTTTAACGTTGAACTAAAACTAGGAGACCAATTGTAAGTTAAATTGTATGTATTACTTGAACTACTTACTTATAACCATTCTTAATAAATAGTTGGAGCTCGCTTAACTTATAAAACGGCGTGCTACAGAAACTCCGAAAACGTCCGAAACGTTCCAGCAAGTTTGGAATCAACTTTTAAGATTGCACTAAAACTTCAAAGGCACAAATATTGCGAAGAAAGCATCCAACAACAGTGAACTTTTTATTTTGGCTTTGTGCACTAGCATTTAGAAACGTATGTTAATTATTTCTTCAGTTTAGTGCCAGTGAAAACGTAGTCGGCCATTGTGCCGGCCATCTTTAGATTCCGAGATGTTTCACCTTAAGGTGATTATAAAACTAAGCCAAAGCTTGAATTTTCAAGTGCACAAGACTGGAGAATCTGACAACAGTTCGCGTTGAAAACCATTCAAATTGCTTGCAGTGCACTGTCGAGTTCATGCGCTTTTTGAATAGCCCGCAAACCGTTGATTTTAGCAATATAGTTTGTTCGGAGACGTTTCTTGGTATATTAAAGCGCATCTTCTGACGAAAAAAAAATTGTGACCAATCCACCTAGTAGTGAGATAGAAAAACTATGTTTTTTCAAAACATTTAGATAGACATAAATATGGTGTCTTCGGCAAAGTTGTAGAATTGGCAATTTGAAACAACTTTGTCGAAGACATGATTTTTCTATCTCTTATACTTTTTGAGATATATGCCGTTGTGTGTGAATGGCCCCTATAAATCATATTTTTAATCATAACTTTTTTTCCAAGAATTTTGATTTTTTTTTGTGATTTCTACAAAGTTTTTTGTCATGGAAAAACCCGTGTTTTTGCTGAACTTATCATTACGTTATCTTTTGAAGTAACAAAGTAATTTATGAATTACTCTTTTTTCAAGGGGTAGTTTAGGCCCTTATAACTGCCTTCGGCGCAAAATGGCGCAGACAACTCTTACAAATCATGAAAGTATCATATCTTTGCATTCGGCAGAAGATAAAAACATTTGTCTATAAGCGTCTTTTCATATGTGCTTACTATTGAACAAATAAGTTTTATTAAAACGATTTCTACCGATAATTCCTTCACGTCATGAGATAGAGAGGTGCGATGTTCAGAAAAACACGTAATTTTAGATATCTAACAACTTTAAATAAACACATAAAAAATGTTAAAAATCTTAGTAAAAAGTTATGAACAATAATGATTTTCAACGAATTTTTTCATACGACTTTGTGTACATTCTGTTAAAAAATTCGTAACTCTTAATGTCCAAAAAACTGATCCCATTTGCTCCATTTGAGCATAGGCCAGTTGGATTCCTGCTGAAAGCAGTGTACCATAGTCGCTCGTTCCTTTGCCTCTGCGGAAACCAAATTGCGTATCTGAGAGAAAACCGTTCGATTCAACGCATTTGTTAAGCCGATGGAGAATCATCTTCTCTAACACCTCGCGTAAGCACGACAGCATCGCGATAGGACGGTACGAGTTGTAATCCGACGCAAGTTTGGATGGCAATTACTCTCACTTGTCTCCAATCATCCAGAACAATGTTGTCTTCAAGAAACAGGTTGTATAGGAAACATGATATTACATACATAAAACACGCCTCTAACTGACTCTATCACAATTTATTACTTCGATACACTTAACACAAACGTATGACTTCAATGTTTTACCGGTACCGGCAGAATCGCAGTGCTCAACCATTTGGTCACGATATCCAGGTTGCGCTCCAGCCACTTAATATTGTTGCCAATATTCTCCAGAGCTTGAACTCTGGCTGCGGCACCTGCACCTGCTTCTGGATTTCTGCGGAAGAAATCCTCCAGTTCCATCAGCCTCACAGGCGTCGAGAAGCGTCCGGTGATGGACGGGATCATTCGACCCAGGTTTCGTTCTCCCAGAGTGTACCGTTCGACCAATCGATCCCAGTTTATTCGCACGTGATCCCACGCAATCTGCTCTCCGTGCTTGTTGGCAGCCACGTTCTGAATGCAGGTCAGATGATCCTGTTCGCGCACCAGCTGCGGATCCCAAGCGTCATCTAGCAGACGACGCAGAACCTTCGCATCTGGGAAGCCAGCTAGGGCACTCATCAGTTTGGCTTTCTCGTTTGCATCGATTTCCGCACGGAAGCGTTCCTTCACCAGCTCCCAGTCGGTGATGTTGGCCGATCGCTGAAGGCCATAGTAGTAGACAACAGTGCGCAGATCCGGATGGACGGCGACATCACTGTCCAACCATCCACGGAACAACTCGTGGGCTTTCTGAAGACAGTCGTCGTGGCCGAAAGAACAGGCCAGGTCTAAGACGGTCGTTCGGAGGCGACTGTAAAACAGAAGATGTTACAAATGGATCTCGATAGGAACATCGAACAACTTACTTCTTCATGTGATCTTCGCCCACTACAGTCCAGCCAACGGAGTCGTAAGCTCGTTGGATCAGTTGACGAACATAGAGCTAGAAAGTAGGAGTGATGCATAAGTTTAAAGATGTTTTGATCTAAAGGTGAATGCTTCACGATACTCACAAGGATGTCATCGTAGGCAGGGTAGTCGTAGATCAGAGTACGAATGCTCTTCATTTTGCTGGACACGGTTGCCCATGGTACGTACTCGGTTTCCTGGGCCAAGAAACGTGTTAGTTCCAGTGCCAGATCGTATCTCAACTGCGAAGCGTCCGCCAGGGCAAATGCATCGTTGAGCAAGCCGGTACGATCGCCAATACTGAACGCATTGATATCTTTCGAAAGAAGTTCACTGAACTGTTGCCACACGTTTTCCGGATAGTTGACACGGTAGTACCCGACCTGGTTGTGATTCAGCTTGATCCAACTGTCTGAACCGCTGGGGGCGTCGATGCTGACCTGATCATCGCCCCTAAGCATCCATGCTCGTTTGACTGTAGTAGAGTCTTCGGAAGTAATGTAAGTCAGCGGGACATACCACTTGTATCTGGAATTATTAAGACAAATGAAATAAATTATCGGCGGTCCATTTATACATATATGGTCAGAACTAAACCACAAAAATCTTACGTCAACTCACATTTGTGCAAGAGCTACTGGGAAAGTTTGAACGGAATCCGTCAACTCTAAGCGGTTGAAGTTTGTATGGAGAAAATCGACCAAATATAAGCAGGATTGGAAGTCAAGACAGTTTTTGGTCACTACATATTATAATGCAAGTCTCTAAAAAGAATCTATTTTAATAGAAAGTCTATTTTTAACCAAAATTATCCTTTATGTTACTTTTTTTTTCCTTTTTGTGCTTGCAGGAATCATGGTGCAAAGAACCCTTCAGATCTTTTTACGCGACTAGTTCACAAATTTATTTTGATAGACAGCTTCAGGAATTCTTCGAGTTGTATTCCAGGTTGCTTCTGGAATGTTCATAACAACTCCTACAGGGCTGCCATCCAGCAATTTCCCTAAAGATTTCTTCATGAATTGTTTCAGATATCCATCCAGCGATTTTTCTAGGGATACTTAAAGAAATGGCAACAGAAATCCTTGAGCACCTTCAATAGTTCCAATAGAGAATACTCATTATCCAAAGATTTCCTCCATAGATTTTTATGGTTGGGCTTATTTTACGAGTGGCTTGAGGTGAGAATTATCGGTCTCGTATTAGCGAGGTGACAATTCCCGACTGAAGTGACTCGCCGTGTAAATCAAAAGGAGAGTCACTTCACTCGAGTCGAGAATTCTCACCTCGCTATACGAGACCGACAATTCTCACGCCACTCGTAGAATAAACCCAGCTAACTTTTCCACCGATTTCATTAGGAGATTCTATAAGATCGAAAACCAATATTTGGATGACAATTGTAGGGTTTCCTTATGAAACAATTGATTTTATAATATTTGAGAGCAGTTCAAATGCCAATTGTTATATGATGTATTATAAAAAATAGATATTCATGTCCATATTGATTAAAATTCCGATAATATTAAGGATTTAAAGAATTGTTTGTGAATTGTTAGATATTCGACATCAGGTAACTAAGCGATACAATAATTTTGCGACCTTCAAATATATCAAATGATATTGCGATATATCGATATTTTGATTCAATATATCGGTGGTATCGATACTTCGATTCAATAATCGTATCGAATCAAATATCGATACTTTGTAATATCGGAACGTCCCTATTCCAAACTCGCATTAATGGCAAGTACAAACAAATAATGAATTTTGCATTGCCTGATAGCTTTTCGGTTTCCAGCCACTCTGAATGCTCTTTTTCATGGAATGGTGTTACTTCTTCCACTCATCATTCGCTCCATCGTTTCGTTTAACTCCTTTTCTTCTTCTTGACATTAACGTCCCCACTGGGACAGAGACGGCTTCTCAGCTTAGTGTTCACTGAGCACTTCCACAGTTATTAACTGAGAGCTTTCTTTGCCAAAGTTGCCTTTTTTCGCATTCATATATCGTGTGGCAGGTACGATGATACTTTATGCCCAGGTAAGTCAAGGAAATTTCCATTACGAAAAGATCCTGGACCGAACGGGAATTGAACCCAGACACCTTCAGCATGGCGTTGATTTGAACTGTGGACTCTAACCACTCGGCTAAGGAAGGCCCCACTCCTCTCTAATGGAGATAATTCGGCTCCTGATCCTCCTAACACAGTTGAATCTTTCCAGCCGTCCCGGTCATGTGCTTTGGGTGGGTGACGGAGTCTTCTGAAGTCCGAATGTCGGCAAGTACCACCCGCAATCCAATTCTTCCGCACCTGATAGTAATCCCATGTCCAATGTTGCAGCTGCTCGACAAACAGCATCCGACGACATAATTTACTATCAAAACGTTGGATGAATGAACGGTCTGCTAGACGACTATCATTTACTTTTTTTTTGGACCACGACTCTGGTGTCATAGTTTTGACCGAAACGTGGCTTGATTCTCGATCAGTTTCGAGCTACATTTTTGAAGAAGAATACGAGGTATTCCGCTGCGATAGAAATGCAAATAACAGCCTCAAAAGGATTGGAGTTGGCGTACTTGTAGGAGTCCATAGCCGGCTCAAAGCAATTCTAATCGAAAACGATTTTTAGATTTCTGTGGAGCAAGTTTGGGTGGCTCTTCAGCTTAGCGACCGCAAACTATAATACGCTGTATACATCCCAGCCATGAAGCAGCGTGACCGGAAAAGGGAGAGCACACCGATGCTCTTGAGGACTGCTGGAGTAGTGTCAAAGCAGCCATTAACAACGCAGCGGAAGGTGCCATTGGGTTCGTGGAAGGAAATCGACGGAACGATTGGTTCGACGAGGAGTATCGTATCAGACGGTTTTGAACGAGAAGAATGCAGCGCGGGCGATTATGCTGCAGCAAGGCACCCGCCAAAACAGATGCGAAGACAGCAAACCCATCTATTCCGGGATAAAAAAGCGCCGCCTGGAAGAGTTGGAGTGCGAAGAGATGGAGCAGCTGTATCGTTCTCAAGAAACGCGTAAGTTCTACAAGAAACTCAATGCATCCCGCAAAGGCCTTGTGCCGCGAGCCGAAATGTGCTGGGATAAAAATGCAGGAATCTTCACGAACGAACGTGAGGTGATTGAAAAATATAAGCAGCACTATGATGAACACCTGAATGGTGCAGAGGAGGAAGACCAAGGCAGCAGGAGGAATGGCTTCATCAGTACGGCGAATGAGGCAGAAGCGCCAACTCCCACAATAGGTAATGTTAAGGACGCTATCAAACTGCTCAAGAATAACCAAGCAGCTGGAAAGGATAGTATTGGAGCTTAACTTATTAAGATAGGCCCGGACAGGTTGGCTACTTGTCTGCACCAATTGATAGCCAGGATCTGGGATACAGAACATCTACCGGATGAGTGGGAGGGAGTAATATACCCAATATACAACAACATCAATATACATCGGAGCGAAATACAACGCCGACAAATTTTTTTTGTATGGTATTCAGTTGGAGCTGCCTGACAGCTTAACTTGTCAAGGCTGAACCCTCGGTCTGGCTTTTGCCAAGTTTCCCCTCTACCAGGACCAATACTCAAACGGACTACATGAACACTGTTTTTTATTCGTATTGTGACGTGGTAGTTTTTGAAAAATACCCATATTCCCTTGCTTCTGAGAAAAGGAAGCATTGTGAAAATCAGCAGCTCCATCAGAATTTGTTTGAAATAGTAGTGTAGTAGTGTCATTACTTATACTGTCAAGTCGAAATGATTTTGAATAATTTATCATTGAAGTGCTATTCTGATTACTCCTGTCTTTTAAGTAAGATTAGGGCCTTAAATGTCAATTGTCGTCAAGTCTTAACAAAATTAGGCTATTTAGTAGTAGGTCAAGTTAATTTCATGTTTTGTTGTTAAAAGTAATTATTAGTCATTACGTTCATATATCCTTAAAGAAAAAAGTCACTTTCCTTGTCTGTTCAATTTCTCGAAACTAGCAAGTGTATCCTAATGATCGATCACAGTGTCTTACTTTGACTATGTTTATAGTGAATATTTAAGGGTAAAGTTACCTCAGGCTTCTATTACAGTCTCCTACAAGATTCACTTTTCGGTGGCAAATGCAATGCTCCATAACGCCTACTTTCTACTTGTAAATTTTGCGAAAATGAAGCTGGAATTAGATTATTTATACCGTTGTTACAAAAGAGGCATTTCTTATTATGGCAATGTAAAAACCATATTAAAATAAGATTGTCGCCACTTATTTCTACTCAGTGAATCTACTAGTCCTCAGAGTAATATTCCCTACGTCGTATATGATAACGATGTGTCTAGCTAGCTAATAGTAAGAGTGCCTACGGATCATTCTGGTTAGCAAAAGGCAAACTGATCGTCACCAATAGTATTAACACAGACAAACAGACGTAACACTTAGAACAAATTTCTTTAAAATCCATCGCCCAGTTTACACCATCATCATCTGGTGAGCATGTTGCACGAAAAGGTGTTTCGTGCAACAAGACCGGCAGATGGCGGTAGTGTGAAACGTCAAACGCGAAGAAAAACGATGCGCGCGCCTCTGGTTGTGAGATTTGTAACAGCGAATTCGGAATCATCGTTAAATGTATGGTCGATGGAAATTTCGTCAGTGTTACGTCTGTTTGTCTGTGGTATTAATGTCCACTTCGAATAGATTAATTATTTGAAATGGGCATCAATTCTATCAATGACGCAGAATGTCCGTTGGATCACATCCGAGATATTATTGCGTCTATGCCATATGAATTATGACGCGGCTTTAAGCAATAAATGCCAAAATGTGATACCACCACTACAGGTTACGCCTTTAGTTTGCATCATATGGGCTAATGGATTATACCCTCCCATCGCGGCAAGGTCGCATAACCAAGGGGAGGGTCAACGCCGACTAAAATTGCATCCAAACTGTTTCTGGAATTACGTAAACGAACAGCGGTAGGAAGTTGGTTTGCCATTGTCCATGGCATTTCACTGCACTACTGGGCCTAATCTAGAGGACATCTGCAATCTGTTCTCAAATAAATTTGACAGTGTGTTCGTAAACGAACGGCTTTCCGTCGATCTCACAATACCGCGGCCAACGATGTGCCTTTGGCTTATCAAACGCTTAGCAGTATTCATCTTACTCAAGAAACGATCTCGGTCACAGCTCAAAACTTCGTTCATGCCGAGCCAGAAGGTGTTCCAGCTTCTTTTGTGAAAAGAATGATCGGCAGCTTGTTGGAACTGCTTCTCAAGATATTTCAGCTTTCGCTAGCCAGCAAATCATTTCTATCTTGTTGGAAAACAGCCGAAATGCTTCCCGTGTATGAGAAAGGAAGCAAGCGTGACGTTAAAAACTATCGTAGGATCACAGCGTTGAACACTGTAGCTAAGCTGTTTGAGCTGGTCGTCAAGAATTCTCTAAGCGCACACTGCAGACAGTATTTAAGTGTTGGTCAACTATGCCTTACGTTGTATATCACTGAGAGCATGAATGTTCGGGCCCAGACTGTCGTGATTTACACTAATCTATCACTAATCTATCATTCGATAAGCTAAGTCACGATATTGCAATCGTCAGGCTTAAAGTTGGAGGTAGCCTTTTGAGATGATCCGCTCTTGCCTCACTGATCGTCAGTCAAAGGTAGCTTTAGGAGAATATCGATCACCCTGCTTTTACGCGTTATCAGGCATGCCGCAAACCAGTTATCTAGGTCCGCTGCTTTCTGCGAATATGCTCAATTGCTGATTGTCGGGCCAGGTAAACGTATTCGCTGGATGGTGCGATCTCAACCAACTCATCTGAAGTGCTCCGTAATCACTTTTTCACGGAAGAAACAGCCGATTATCTTCGGATATAACATTTTTGATATGCCCATCGAACGCTTGGCTTCGTCTTTAGAACTACAAAAAACTTCCCCGACATCTATTGCCTGGAGAGACCCTCTATGCATTCCGAGTTACGAGAGTCGTTGTCTACTAATCGACTTGCAACCTTCGAGACGTTTGCAGAGCTTTAACCGTTGTCGATACTCTAAACGCAATGAGAATATATACCAAGGTGTGGAAGAAGAAGCAAAGGCAATGTATTAGTAAGGAGAAAAAACGTAAACACAAATAACTACGTCACTAATTTACACGGCTTCTTATGGGAGCTCATTCGCTTGTAGTTGTGAAACATTTTGCACCGTACATGGATGTCACGCACACTAAATGTCTTTTCCACACCTCGGTATATATTCTCATTGCTCTAAACGGAAGAATCGATTGCGAAGCTATCGTGCAACAACTGCATCTCAACGTTCAACCTCGACCACTGCGGAATAATTCGTTGACGAGGCTTCCATTTCGTCGCACCAAATACGGATTGAGCAATGCTATTCGTGGTCTGCAACGTGTTTTTAAATGAGTGGCGTCGATCTTCGATTTCCACCTGACACGAAATATGCTTCGCCGAGTGGCGCAACTGGAGTAAATTAAATATATTTCATAAGTTAACTCCACCCTTAGTGTTGACAGAAATCCGTAGGGTAACTAATATATTTTGGACCCCCTGGGCCATTTTCCTGCAAATTTTCCAGTTTAAATCGAAAGACCAATACAATCCGCATGCCATTTGGAAAGATAGGACCATTCCGCACTTGCATTAAGCGTTTGTGCATGGACAATGTGTTTATTTTATTTGAATTTAATTTAATTTAATCGGTTCATCCATGCAACCGTTACAACACGTTACACACAGAAATTGAAGACGTCAGAATTGTTTCAAATGTAAACAAAAATCTAATTTCTGATTTCTGAACTAATTTCTAATTTCTGAACTAAAAGCGTAGAATTTCTTCGCTTTTCCATTGTCAATCGATTGATTAGACTATGGGCAAGCATATTATGCAACCAGTGCCGTGGACTTTGACGCCAAACGATAAAAAAAATGCCGGGGGTCCAAAATATATTACGCTGTGCTATTAATTAATTGGGACAAAAATGTAAAATCACTTCCTTAGGGGGTCCAAAATACGACCGTTACCCTATTCCTACCGTATTTTTGTCTTGCTCAATTGTAGATACTTAAAGATAAGGCGAAAATAATCACTTAGTACCATTAACCCGTAGGCTACGGGGCTGACATACAAAATTCAAATTGCTCGTATTTGGGCATAACTCCATATTTTTTAATGAAATTTTGAGGATTGCTTCACTATTAGTTGTAATTTCATAAGTGATGGGAAGGTATAGCTCCGGAGTATTGTGGACAAAGCTATTCCAGAACATCTCTGGGTCAGGTAGGGTAAAAATCACATAAACTTCCTTTTAGAAGTCATTTATAACTTGGAAACGAAATGTTTTCATACAAAACGTGAACAGACCCGTTATTTGTTATAAGTTACGAAGACTCAAGATATTTTAAAAATTTATGATTAGCCTTGAGTAAGACTAAGGCCTCCAGAATATTCTGGAATTTTGCTATAATCAACACAGGTTCATAAGTTATTTTTTGACGATCGATGTCTACGTTTGTTGGTTTACAACACTCACTAAGCCTTTACAGGGGTGTCCACAAATTTTGGTAAGAAATTGGATATTGGAAGTCATCCAAATCGTCCTGGAATTCAGGTCCTTATGATCTATCAAATCAACCTCAGTCTATACTAACCCCATTCTCTTGAATCTTTCTCGTTCCTATCCATAAAGTTTCATATGACTCGAAAAGTGTACTGCTACGAATATTGATAATCGTAAGATCTTCAGAACATACTGAAGTTGTGAGCAGCAATTTCTATATGCAGCTGGACTTATTATTCAAACAAAGTGTTTCTAATATATCCATACTTGATCACAAAACTCCGTTATGGTTGTAAATTATTGATTTCAAGCTAATTGGTTGCACTATGAGTTTGAAATTACTCTGATGACAAGATTTACAATATCTACTGGATCTACAGGTACTGTTACTCACTTGTTTTCAACATGTGATATCGCAGAATCTAGTAGCTATTGCAAATCTTGTCATTAGAGTAATTCCAAACTTATAGTGCAACCAATTAGCTTGGAACCATTAATTTGCAACCATAACGGAGATTTGTGATCAAGTATGGATATATTAGAAACATTTTGTTTGAATAATAAGTCCAGCTGCATATAGAAATTGCTGCCCACAACTTCAGTATGTTCTGAAGACCTTACGATTATCAATATAAAACTCTCACAGTAACTTCTAATGAAACTAGGTAATGGGGGTGCAACTTAAGAAGCAGTTTGATCATTATAGGCCACCCTAACATACATTGTCTGCAAACCCAAATAACCAACAAGCCATATATTGGTGCTAAATGTTGGTTTATGGCTTACAATATTCCAATAAGCCGGTAAATAGCACTATATGAGTCGCATATAAGGAATTTGGCCCGATAAATGGTTATGGTTACCTCGGAAAGAAATGAACACTCACCCAAATTCCGACTCCTCCGTATCGGTCGCGTTCGGATCGGCAAGGAAACGCGACTGTCGCAGCCGGAATTGATTGCCAGATCGCGCCACAGTGATGACGGGGAAACCCTTCTGCTTCGTAAAGGTATCCATAACCATCGTAACACTGAGGTCGGGCTCCGATGGATCTTTAAACAGTTCATCCAGCTGGTCCATGAGGTCCTTCGATTCGCCGTTGCCATATCGGAGCTTGTTGAGGTATTTGGTTACACCTTCCTTGAAAATCGGTTCGCTGACAAAGTCTTCCAACATGCGAATAACGGAGGCACCCTTGGAGTAAGTGATCGTATCGAAGATTTCCGTAATCTGGTTTGGACTCTCCACCTTCACGACGATCGGATGCGATCCAAGAGTTGCGTCCAGAGTGAGCACTCCATGCAGGTTATCCAGTGCAAACTGTTCCATGATGCCCCATTCCGGATAGGCACTGTCCACTCCCTTGTATTCAATGTAACTGGCGAAACCTTCGTTCAGCCACAGTTCGTTCCACCACTTCATGGTAACCAGATTGCCGAACCACATGTGGGCCAATTCGTGGGCAATGACTTCCGCAACACGCTGCTTGTTGGCCGTTGAACTCGTTGCCTCGTTGTACAAAATGCTGGTCTCGCGGTACGTTACCAATCCCCAGGTTTCCATAGCTCCCGAGACAAAGTCCGGAATGGCCGCCATGTCCAGTTTGGGCAGTGGATACTCGATGTTGAAGTAATCGATATAGTGGTTGATGATCTTCTCCGCCGTGTTACGCGCGAAGCGGGCATTCTGGATTTGGAACGGCGTGGTATATACGCGCAGCTCGAATCGCTCTCCCAACGAAGGTGTAATTCGTACAGCGTCGTACTCGAAATCACTCACGATGAACACCACCAAGTAGGTACTCATCGGAACGCTGGGATTGAACACGGTGGTATTCAACCCGGCCGTGGGCGTGTTAGCCAAGGTTTCTTTCGCGTCCATGTTGGACAGAGCATGGTACTTGTTGGTGCTGGGGTGCACCACCTGGATGGCGTAGGTGGCCTTCAGATGAGGCTCGTCGAAGCAGGGGAAAGCTTGACGCGCGAAGGTCGGCTCGAATTTGGACGTGGCGATTTTTCTGCAAGGGAAGAAAAGATCTTGTCAATTGGATTGGAGGTGAATCTGCGCTTAACTAAAAGGATTCAAAAGTTTGATACATAGAATAGATCATCATTGAAGGCATAGACCGTAGTGATACGCAAATGATGTATGTAACAGTACACTCAAGATAATAGCTCCCTTAAATATATGTACAATTGCATATACAGAGCTCAATTTTTGATTTTCATTAGATTTATTTGCACCACATACTCACCATATTTTCATCGAATACTTTCTATCTGGGTCATATTAACGGTATGTGTAGAATTAACTTATGTGTATCCCATACCACATGGTATAAACGAAGATGGTCGCCTAAGAAGAGTTACATCGTTTTCAATTGATAACTTGAAGGTATTTATTTGAATATAAATCATATAAAAATGTTAGAAATGATAATTTATCAACACATATCGTCTTTGCAGGTGTGGAAATACTTTCCCATCACCTATCACAACTGGAAAATGCTCTGGCGAGTTTTAGCAGTCAGCAGAAAAGGATAAGGCTTTGGCAAGAGCAAATTAAACGAGGTGACGTAAAACTGGAAAATAAACATGCTTATGGTCTGTGCATCAATCTGTGCTTATAGTATCTGTGCATCAATGTTCGAAATATATCTGATTCGCAAAACAAAATTGTGTACCATGTGTTTTATGTATGAAAAAACATTGTAAACATCTTAATAAGGTAGATCAATATATTCCATTGAGGCATCCCCTGAAAAGTATGTGCATAGTCCATGGATTATATGTGCAGATATCATTCTTTCGATGAGGATAAATATTGGCGTTAACTCATTGATTTCGCACATACTTTGCATGTGCAAACCCCCATTGCAAAAATCCATATAGGTTTGCACATGAATCAAATGGAGACATTATCTTGAGTGTACCTATACAACGCATAGTAAAAAACTAGTAAGTTCGTTATGATCTTGATATCTTATATCTAACATAGAAAACACAACATAAGCAACAAACTGAACAGCAAAACAGCGTTTTGGCTCGTAAGCAGCTGAAGGTTGGAGTAGTCGTGGTCTAAATGTAGAGAATGTGAATTCTGAGCGGTTGATTCCATCGCTAACACGACATTCAAATATAACATCCATTAGAGCACGGAATCGGTTTCTTAGTGATCGGGAAACAGATGAAACGCATTATAAGAAGGAAACCGATTAGCGACCGAATCTATGTATTGAAAAGACAGGTAAACTTCTTCAATATCTAAATAGCCTAATCAACATCGTTGCACCGACGAACGATTAATCCAATGGCTTGTAGGACGCATTTTAGTATGGCGTAACGCATTTTAGTAATGCGTCCTGCCCAGCAACTCATATCCCCACCTCCTCGCGGTACTGGCCGGGGTACGAGCAACCTTAGGGAAGATCGGGTTACCAATTAAGCTGAGAACTTTGCCCCCCCCCCTTGTCTAGCGATTGGGGGTTGTCTAGCGATTGGAAGCTCGGTACGTGGAATTTTAAATCTCTCAACTTCATCGGGAGCACACGCATATTCTCCGATGTGCTGAAGGACGGCGGATTCGGCATTGTAGCATTGCAGGAATTAGAATGGATCAACGGTGCGAACGTTCAGAGGTAACCATACCATCTACCAGAGCTGCGGCAAAACGAATGAGCTGGTAACAGCCTTTATAGTGATAAGTGAAATGCAAAGACGCGTGATCGGGAGGCCGATCAATGAGAGAATGTGCAAGTTGAAGATCAAAGACCGATTCTTCAGCTTCAGCATAACGAACGTGCACAGCACTCACTTCTTCGATATTATCGACGTCAGGACATATCGTGACGCTAACATCGACTCTGATATAACCACAAATCTGGTGACGGTTTAACTGCGCCCAAAACTCTCCGTAGTTAACATCGTACGTTGCCATGGTATGACTTAGAGCGGCTAAAGCAACCGGATATCGCAACTGCATACGCGCAGCACCTCGAGGCTGCATTACCGGAAGAGGGTCTCAAGAAACACGGAAGTTCTATCAGAAGCTCAACGCACCCCGCAATGGCTTCGTACCGCGAGTCGGGGAGCATCTTAGCGGACGAACGTGAGGTGATCGAAAAGTGGAAGCAGTACTTCAATGAACACCTGAATGATGCTGAGAGCGTAGGCAATGATGGTCAAGACAACGGAGGAAATTCTTTCGTCAGTACTGCGGACGATAGAAACCAACCAGCTTCCACTTTGAGGGAGATTAAGGATCTCAATGAACAGCTCAAGAATACTGCTACTGATAATGATGGTATCTGAGATGAACTCATATAGTTGGGCCCGGAAAGGCTGGCCATTTGTCTGCACCGGCTTATAGGCACAATCTGGGAAATGTTTAATGCGGCCTACAAAGTGTTTTCCCAGATCATCTTCCGTCGTATGTCACCCGTAGTAAACGAGTTCATGGGAAGTTCTAAAGCTGGCTTCGTGGACGACCGACCATCAACGGATCAGATTTTTACAGTATGGCAAATCCACCAAAAAGGTCGTGAATACCAGGTCCTATGCACTTTTTTATTCATTTTAAGGCTGCATACGATAGTATCGACCGCGCAGAGCTTTGGAAAATCATGGACCAGAACAGCTTTCCCGGAAAGCTCACGAAACTGATAAGAGCAACGATGGAAGATGTGCAAAATTGTGTGAAGGTTTCAGGCGAACATTCTATTTCGTTTGAATCCCGCCGGGGACTACGACAAGGTGATGGACTTTCGTGCCTGTTGTTAAATATTGCGCTAAAAGGTGTTGTGTGGAGAGCCGGGCTTAACAGCCGGGGTACGATTTTCACGAGATCCAGTCAATTTGTTTGCTTTGCGGATGATATGAACATTGTCGGCCAAACATTTGAAAAGGTGGCAAACCTGTACACCCGCCTGAAACACGAGGCAGCAAAAGTTGGACTGGTGGTGAATGCAACCAAAATAAAGTACATGCTAGTTCTAGTTGGTGGAGCCGATTACGACAGGCCTCGCCTAAGTAGCTGTGTTACGATAGACGGGGATACGTTCGAGGTGGTCGATGAGTTCGTCTACCTTGGATCCTTGCTGACGGCTGACAATAACGTCGGGCCTACTATGGTCTCCACAAGAAGCTGCGGTCAAAAAAGATTCACACTCGCACCAAATGTATCATGTATTGCTGTGTGCGTTTGAAATGCAAATATCAAATGCGGGAACACCAAATGCGTTAAGATTTTTCGAAAGAAATGCGGTGTCAAAGATAGATTTTTCTTGCTAGGGTGGCGGTGATTTCTATAATCGTTGCTAGGTGTCCTTCGATTGTTTTGTGTTACCGCATTTGGAGGATGTTTAGTCAAGATTTGCATCTCAAATGCAAACAGCAATACAAAACGCTCGTAAGTCCAGTAGTCCTCTACGAGCAAGAGCCGTGGACGGTGCTCGAGGAGGACCTGCAAGAACTTGGAGTCTTCGAACGTCGAGTGCTTAGGACGATCTTTGGCGGTGTGCAGAAAAAACGGTGTGTGGCGACGAAGGATGAACCACTAGCTCGCCCAACTCTACGGCAAACCCAGTATCCAGAAGGTGGCCAAAGCTGGATGGATACGATGGGCAGTGCGATGGGATGCATTCAAGTTTGCCATTTTTTTCTTTATGTTTTAAAAAGAATTTCTTTTTTTTTTTTCTATACCATCATTATAAAAAAATACATAAAAAACATTGCTAAAATCTCAAATCAGTGATGATGAAAAACTTTTTCCAAAGTACAATAAAAATGACGAAAATTACCCAACAGTACTATGTGGAGGTTGCTATCTCGCTGTATAGACCTCAGTGACATTTGAACACACGAACACTCGCATGCGCCCATCATACACAGTTTGTTTTTGTTTTCCTTAACAAAACTTGCACACGCTTTTCAGACTCATACAAATTCATATGGAAATATTTCTCAATATGAAATTGTTTCTACCCAGATACTCAGTGTTTTTTGAGGCAGAGTGCGTACTATTTTCCTCTGAGTTTCACAACTACATCTTCACTAGAGCACCCACACCATTGAACGTGATAACCATTATACAGGTGTTCCAAAGGAGGATGTAGCATTTAGTCATCAAGCGTATTATCATGATAGTTCTTTATGTCAAAGGCTTAAAAAATATAACTGTTCGTGATTATTCGAAAGTCCGCATCGTGAGAACTCGCCACGATCAAAACCAAAAAACGTGCCACATTTGTAGAGTAGCCCGGAAAGCGTTGAATTCCCTGAAACCCTTCACACTTAAATTATTTTACAGGAATCCGTGAATTTCACCGTAATCTCAACAGCTAACAGTTCGGTTTAATAAATTAACGAAGTACGGTACATTTTTAAAGTTTTCGGTGAAATTTCACTGGAATCCGGTAAATTTCGACGGGATTACGGTGTTTTATTTTACCGAACTGTTCAGCTGTTGAGATTACGGTGCAATTCACGGATTGCTGTAAAATAATTTAAGTGTGTTGAATGGACAAGAACGTGAACCAAAAAAGAATAGAGTAAGGTGGGGCAAAAGTTCGACCTAAGTGGTATAATCAAAGTTTTCAGGAAAACAATAGCAGTTAAAACAAAACAAATACCATACAGTGAACCTGCAACATATTGGCTATAATTTTGCTGAACAAACTTGTGTCAAAATATTTACCCATTTTTAGTTATAACTGATTCAAAATTGATTGTCTTATTCGAACTTTTGCCCCACCGGTGGGGCAAGAGTTCGAATCTAGTGTGGGGCAAAAGTTCGTTGGCTAAAACACAAAATATCGATCCTTTTATGACAGGCATACTTTACACCAGCCGTAAACTTAAGTTTCACGAAAAATATACACTAAATTTTCATCAAAAAATTGCCCAAAACTGGGTTAATTGTAATATACTCAAAAATAGCAGTTTTTCGTAAAACTAAGTGGAAATGTAAAATTTTGGTAACAATTTTCACACGATCAGACAAATTTAACTAAATTTGAAGATAATATGTGGGTTTTAGGCAATTTGCAATTTTTTCCGTGATTTTATACATGGGTCGAACTTTTGCCCCGCTGATTCGAACTTTTGCCCCACTATGGGCCAAAAATTGTTTTCAAGCATTTATGCAAAAACTTATACACCTCAAAGCAACCTTATGATTGGCCTAGAAACGCCCTAATATAAAATATTGAAAAAGATTTTATCTTCAATTGGTTCAATTCAACGAAAGTTTGACCAAAAATTACAATATTCACGTCGAAAAACAATAAATAGCCATAACTTTTCCAAATCTCAATCGATTTTTATGATATTTGGATTGAAAGTCTATTACTTGAATAGCATTCAAACCACCATGACAGTTATAAGATTTGTTTTAAATTGAGCTAGAAATCTTAAAAAGAAACTTTTACCCCACTCGAACTTTTGCCCCACTTTACTCTAGTAATGTTCTAAAAGTTTGTGCTTAGTGCCTTTCTAAAAACGCTCCTAGAAAGAAACATGCTTGATTTCTGGGTACTGTGGGGAACAAATCTAGATCAAACAATGTTAAAACTCAATTTAATCTTATTAGCGTGTTCGACAAACTTCATCAGAATAGAATTAGATTTCAAATAGTGCTAATACCAAGTAGTTTTTTTTTCACATACTAGTTATGATTCTTCAAACCCTAAAATTAGTCCAAAAACACATTTTTAATTTGGAGTATACTGAAATCTTTATCAAAAGAGCTGAAAATTTGACCAGACATTGAGGACGATAAGCGTCCTCTAAAAACTTTCCGCAACGCGTTCGTTGCTCTCAACAATCACCGATTAATCGATTTCAGCTTTCTTTGAACGATCGCTGCTTGGTCGGATTTCCGATTGTCTCTTTTGTCTTGTTCGCTCTCGCTCTTCCTCTTTAATTTGACAGTTGGATTCTTCCATATCAACTGTCTACACAAATTCAAATAACTCTCCAAGGAACGTTTCGTTCAATCACAGAACGCAACCTAAAGAGTATACACTGAATTGGGCCTAATATGCGAATTATGTTTATTGCGTGATAATATTCATCAGTGCTGTCTCCTCAATAACCATTTTTGCTGACTTCTATCTAGATGTAATATTCTAAAACAATTATCATTATAGATAGATATGTATACTTCACCACACATACCACAATGAAAACAGCAGTCATTTATTGGTTTAGAACCCCATTCCAATGCACTCAACCTGTTGCATTCGTTCTTCCCAAACACCAATCTCAGTAAAGTGAGCTACTCTCTCAAAGTAGCTCTCTGGACATTTTCGCCGGCAAAACAAAACCCTCCTCATCCCGCTCTCCCCCCAACAAACCTAACCTGGTCGTGTTGCTGCCTTTGTCCTTGTACGAGCTGCTGTAGAATCCAACAATCCGGTTCGCCAAACTGCCGCTGAAATTCATGCTCAACCGGTACTCGCCCGTCCCGATGGCCTCCGTTTCAATCACCCAGTACTGATGCGGTTCGTACTCGACGGCCTGCAGCACTTTCACCGGCTGCTCGCTTCGGTCCGGATACAGCTTCTTCACCGTCGTTTCGGTAATGGCCAGTTGCTTGCTGTGCACCACAATGTAATCGGTCGGTTCGCTCACGGTGATATCGATTCCGACCTGCCCGGAGAAAGTTTGCTTCTCCAAATCCGGGAACATCGTCAGATCGTAGTGCCGAGGCTTGATGTGCCGCGGCAGCCGGAAATGCAACTTCTCGAACAGTTTCGTTCCCATTTTCAGCACGTTCATTCCACCCGGCTTTCCGGAGTATACTGAATTCGGTAGATAAATAGCCGTCTTGTTACTGTCCTCTGGGTCGTTGTCGTCTTCTTCGGCCCTATCGAATGTTCCCTTATCTTCGCCGAACAGATTAGGACGATTAAAATGATCGATGCTCTTGCCTTGTTTGTGGCCACTCGATGACACGGATGACGTTTGACTGGCACCGTGACTGCTCGAGCGGAGATACGAGGATAGCAATGGCGGCGTCGATTGTTCCGACAGACTTTTACCGACCAGCACCAGCGCACTCAGCAGACAAAGGCAGAGCACGAAGAGAAACGCACAAGCCGCGAGCAGTGAGAGAATCACAATCGAGCGCCGTTTGCTCTCGCCGGCGGCCTCAAGCGACGCCGACGACGACATCAGCGAGTTTCGCTGGCTGGAGAAATGTGACGGCGGCCGGATGGAGGGTGGACCACTGCAGCCGGCTGCAGGATGTTTAACGGTCATTTTCGAAGTTTGGTCGATTTCTTCTTCTTGTTCTGAACAGGTTCCCCAGACTTTCGGTTCACATTAACACTGGTCACTAGCAGACTAAGTCTTGGCCACTCATTTTTTCTTCGTTATGCAGTGCTGAAATTGGCGCAATTTTTGCTTCTAATTATTGAAGGTAGCTGCTTCAGACAGAGTTGCACAAGCTGCGCGCCGTGCACTCACGGTGCTCCCCAGATCGTTATTATCAGGAAAAAAAAATCTTCATATAATCTGTGCTCACTAGTGCACTATGGTCCAAAAAAAAGCAGTTTTACGTCGAAAGAAGTATTTTGAGCTTTAGAATGAAACATTAGACGAAGACGTTTTTCTACAAAGTTGTTTATATTAGGTAGTCCCTTTGTTTGGTGTTATTGAAAACTAGTGTGGTACATATTTTCATATAAATCAGTGCTAGGCAATCTTTTTGAAGCTGAGACCCCTTTTCAAGTTCTACAAACATCCTATGAAACCCTTAACCCCTATACCAGCTTTTTTTTTATACCACAACAAAATTTTCAAATCGCAATAATTTTTATGTTTCTCGATATTTTTGCACCATTTTTGCACGAGTTCTCAAAATTTTCTTCTAATTTTAGAATCTGTATTGATATCGATATTGATCATTGTCATTGATCATCTTACTCCGTAGATATTCCAAAATTCCTTGGGGAACCGACGCGTAACCATGACTCACGTCAATTTCTCAGGCTACAGAATATTTGTCATATTCGGATATTCACTCATCGGAACAATACATTAATGAGAGTATGTAGTGAAAAAATGAAGCCATTTGGTGTAGCCGTCTTTTAGTACAGGTTTCTGGTACCGCACTGGCCAAATAAAGATCTTGAAAACTTCAAAAAACATCATATCGTAATTATCAGATATCTTCAAGATTACTTAGCCGATTTGTATGATTTTTTCAGAGCTCCTTATTATCTGGCATTTTAAAGTCCACATTTTACTTTTTTGATGAATTGACCAAAAACAAAATGGCCGCCAAAGACATTTTGTATGGAGAATGTCGGTCACCCAAGAAACATCGAAATAATTTATAAAACAGATCACCAATAATTAATATCACGGATGCGTAAACTGTGGCTCTGCAATGTCACATGCCTCGTAATGCCATTAGAAGAAAGATAAATTATGAAATATATCACATAATTGTGATAAGTTTTCGATTCAGTTTAGAGACGATGATCGGAATTTTAAAACTCCCGTTAGAAATCTCTCAAATGTATTCCCAGTAGTATTATAAAAAATTCTTCAAGAACCATCCCAATAGATTTGCACAAGATTTGAAACATGTTCTGGGTATCCCCAAGCATACCATCAAAATTCGCGAAGTTCTCCCCCTTTTTTCAAAGATAATTTGATTATCCCGTGCAAGCTGCTTTGAATATTTTAAGTAATTTATTAATGAGTTTTTTTGAAGTCAACTAACAGTGATTGGAAGAATTTGTTGAAAACTTCACCAGAAATTGAAGAGTTCACATCGTCAGATATCCGTCAATAACCTTTGCTGATTTTTTTCAAAGATCACAACAGTTATCAGCCGAAAAATTCATTCTAACTTTTAAAAATAGCTTAAAAAAGCTCACGCCAATAGTCTGAGAGAAATCATAGAAGAATTCCATATTGTCATGAATCCCGTTAAAAATGCTCCAAGTAATTTAACGGTCGTTTCCGGAATTCTCCTGGTAGAGTATCGAACAATGCTCATTTTTGAGTTAACGATCGCTTGATTAAGAATCATACCCATCAGGAAGATTATAATCATGCTCATTCACAAACTAATTTTATTCCGTCGGGTAGCCGTTCGAATTTTTTAATTTCGAATGGATCTACTCAAGGGAAAACCAATGCCGATGTCATGGCAGGTAATTTGAACTTCTCCCCTTTTCATACTACGAATAACCGTTCTAATTGTTTCAAATCAAATGAAAAGAAAAAAAAACTGTCGCCACAGTAAACTTCTACTTCGTCTCTTCGTCTACCAAAAATCCTAAAGGAAAATCATAAGATAATGTACCCACTTCAAGTAATATGTCTCCCTTTGAATGTATTTTTCTAGCTGAACAATTGAATCAAATGATTGATGCAATATTCAAAACCACCACTATGACTGAAGCAGTCCAAGTTGGTGTAAAATTTACTAAAAAACTGTTTTTAGATTACGTTTTTCTAATGAATCCAATAAATAATAATTGGATGATCTGTGTATGTGGCATCACTGAATTGGAATACTCGTTCTTTGAATGGTAAAGAGGACGAGCTGTTTAATTTTCTAACAGCTAACACATTTAGCAGTTATTACTGAAACTTATTTGAAACCTGGATCCAAACTCAAAAGAGATCCAAACATTTTTGTTTATCGTAATGATTGACTTGATGGATCATGTGTGGGAGTTGCAATCATCATTCATAGGCGTATAAAACATCAACTGTTTTCGTCAGAGTTGCTTAATATCAATCATCTCAGCTGATGGCTGATGGTCTAAAACTATCACTATCACTTGCGAGCTATCAATATCACATTGATTTGACAACCAACAGCAGTGATGCGACATCGCACTCTAGATCATAATCACTGCGGAATGAGTGATCACGTGGTAATTATCCATGCTATTACTGTTTTTCAATGACCAACAAATAGTTTTAATCTATCTGCATCACTGTCAAAAATATCGAACTGATAAATTGCCATTTTAACTGCTTAATTTGAGGCTAAACTTAACCCATCAGTGATATCCATAGTCTATCGCCATCAACGCACTTGTGATGGAGTAGACAGCATCATGTTGATGTGATATAGATTGATCCGAATTGTATCGCAGTCGGCCTGTATAAATCAGCAAATTTTGAGCGTTGATTGTGACAACGAGCAACTCTGGTTTTAGTCATTTGAAACTAGAGTTTTTGAAACTTTAGGTGTTTCTGTTGAAACACAGCTTGGTAAATCTACTTTCATAGCTGCCTATTTGCTTTTTCAATGCTCTGGACAGCAAATTAATTTGCTCCAAACTGACTTGCGAAAATTGGCTCGCAATAAGTCAAAATTTTTTGTCATTGGTGACTTTAATGCCAAACATCGGTCATGGAATAATTCTCAAAGTAATTCCAACGGCAGGATTTTATTTGATGAGTGCTCTTTAGGATATTTCTCAATTCAATACCCTGATAGCCCTACATGTGTTTCCTCTTCTAGAAATCCATCTACGATTGATTTGTTCTCAACCGACTCTAGTCATCTTTGTAGCCAATCAGTTACTCATGCTGGTTTTGATTCTGATCATGTCCCTGTTACATTTAAATATCCCATGATGCGATTCTCAATCCTATCAGCTCCACTTTCGAGCTAACTGGAATATATATGAAACATATATTGACTCTAATCTTGATGTTAACACTTCTTTACAAACAAAACTTGATATTGACAATGCTCTTGAAACTTTAACAAATTCCATTGTTGAAGCCGGGAGCATTGCAATTCCATAATGTGAAATTTGAATCCGTGATTATAGACCATGATCTTAAACTCTTGATCCGTCTTAAAAACGTGAGGAGATGGCAATTTCAACGCACTCGCGATCCTGCTATGAAAATTATATGGCAGGATTTTCAGAAAGAAATCAAGAAACGTTTTTCACAATTCAGAAACAAAAATTTTGAAAATAAAATTTCTCAATTGGACCCTGGCTCTAAGCCCTTTTTGAAATTATCTAATATTTAAAAAAAAAACTTCAAAAGCCAATACCGGCATTGAGAGAGGAAAACAAATTATTATTAACTAATTGCGAAAAAGCTCAAAAATTTGCTATGCAGTTCGAAAGCACGCACAATTTTAATTTAGGACTTACCAGTCCGATAGAAAATCAAGTTACTCAAGACTTCGAAAACCTTCTCAATCAAGAGAACGTTTTCGAAAATTACTGGGAGACTGATTTGGTAAAAGTAAGAACTATTATTAAAAAAATCAAAAATATGAAAGCTCCTGGCGATGATGGAATTTTCAACATCCTCATCAAGAAACTTCCAGAAAGTTGCTTTTCATTTTTAGTTGATATATTTAACAAATGTTTTCAATTACATTATTTTCCTGACAAATGGAAAAATGCTAAGGTTGTACAAATTTTAAAAATCCTGCAGATGCTTCTAGCTATCGTCCAATCAGTTTGCTTTCTTCCATCAGTAAACTTTTTGAAAAGGTCAAATTGTTCAATTTACATCAATGAAAATTCAATTTTTGCCAATCAACAGTTCGGATTCCGCCATGGACATTCGACCACTCATCAACTTTTACGTGTAACAAATTTGATCCGTTCCAAAAATTTGAAGGCTACACTACTGATCTTACTCTTCTAGACATAGAAAAAGCATTCGACAGTGTTTGGCATGAAGGTTTGATTGTAAAATTAAAAAACATTAATATTCCAACAAACACTGTTGAAATAATTCAAAGTTATATGTCAAATCGTACATTTCAGGTTAATGATCCGAACTCCAGGTTTGAAAGACTTCCTGTAAGAGCTGGTGTTTCTCAAGACAGCATTTTGGGACCAATATTATACAATATTTTCACAACTGACTTACCTAAGTTACCTCAGGGATGTCAAAAATCTTTATTTGCGGATGACACACACAGTTAAAAATAATGAAGATTACACGTCATGTAACCTTCATTTATGCGATGTAAACATGACGTCATGTAAATTTAAATTCTGAAAGCATGTAAAAATGTGTTATATGTCATGTAATCACTCAGAATCCTGCTGGATTACATGACATATAATTGAAGTTTACATGACATATCATGTAAATATCCATGATATTCCACGCTCCAATTATGTGCATTATATGTCTCAGAAATTTACACGTTTCGTTCGAACTGTGCAGGCCTCTCCGCCAAAGGACGAAGTCTGCGTGTATATTTTTTCTTCATACTTCTATGGAAAATTTCTCCTAATGCTTCCAAAACTCAATTAATAATATTCCCACTTATATCAAAAGCTCTTTATTTGAAACCTTCAAGTAGACATGTTGTCACGATGAGGAGGGTTCCAGTAAATTGGTCAGATGAAGTTACGTATCTAGGGCTCATGCTAGATGAAAATGTATCTTTCAAAAATCACATTGAGGGCGTTCAAGCCAAATGTAACAAATATATAAAATGTCTGTATCCTCTTATAAACAGAAAATTTAAACTTTGTCTTAAGAACAAGCTTTTGATCTTCAAACAAATTTTCAGGCCAGCCATGTTGTATGCTGTTCCAATATGAACAAGCTGCTGCAATACCAGGAAGGAAGTTCTGCAGAGGACTCAAAACAACATTTTGAAAATGATTCTGAAGCTCCCTCCTTGGTATAGTACAAATGAGTTACTTAGAATATCCAATGATGAAACATGGGAACAAATGTCGAATAAAATTATAAATAATTTTAGACAAAATTAGGATGATAGTGTTTTATGACACAGAACACCTAGATATAAGAAATTAATGTATTGTTCAGAATATCACTAATAAAAGATCAAAAAATAAAAATATAAAAGTGCAGATTTCATGAAGATATTTTTCCTGATAATAACGGTCTAGCGAGCACCGTGGTAATCGGTTTGATGTTTGTTCGATGGGAATTCTTTTTAGCGATTAGAAACTGAAAGTACTCGCACTTTAACTAGAGGTAACTGTGGCACTTGTTCTTTCGTTGTTCGGATTGCATATTAGCTGGGGTGCACTTAGATGGAAAAGAGTGAGTGAGCAGTGAGCGGAGGGAGCTTCAAATGATGTGCAGCTCAAGGGCAACTAGTAGGTACCTAGTTGGACTTGTGGTGGAGTGTGCAAGTGGCAGTTGGGTTGGAAAATAAACTAATCATGCTGAGCGATTTGTGTGGCATTTGGGAATTGATGTGTTGACGAGACGATTGATTGAAAAGACGGTATCGGCGCGTGGATTGGTTGTGAGATATGTGGATAATCGCATTTGAACGAAACGAATTCGATCGATAAGATTGAGCAGATTATGAAATTTTGTTGCAATGCAGTCTGTTGCATGTCATGACTGTAATATACTCTGGTATGTAAGCCTTCAATGTGTAACATACATCGGGTATGACACTTACACTGTTCAAAATAATGAAGATTATACGTCATGTAAACTTCATTTATACGACGTAAACATGACGTCATGTAAATTTAAGTCTGAAATTATGTAAAACTGTGTTTTATGTCATGTAATCACACAGAATCCTGCTGGATTACATGACATATAATTGAAATTTACATGACATATCATGTAAATATCCGTGATATTCCACGCTCCAATTATGTGCATTATATGTCTCAGAAATTTACACGTTTCGTTCGAACTGTGTAAATCAATCTCGTTTAACGTATTGCTGAGAATCCAACAGCAAAACTTGTATGGAGAACTTGGTACAAATCTAGATTGCCGACGGAAAAATAATTACAATTTAAATAAGGTGAAGTAGATGTAGTGAATAATATTAACGAATCAAATCAGGCTCAGACAATGATTTAGAGTAGGCAATGACAGTCAGTAAAATTAACGAATGATCATTCTGTTAAACCACCTTAAGAGGAAAATATCCATCATCGTTATACAAATTTTCAAAACCGCACAAAATCGAAGTAATGTCCAAGAAAATCTATCATTGCATTGCACTTGCTATTGCTATTGACTCGATGACACTTTTATCAAAATTAAATTTTTATGCTCCTTCAAGACAACTGCGAAGTCGTAGTATTTTTTATACAAACCATCACCGCACAAGTTATGCCAAATTTGAGCCTTTAAATCAAATAATGTCTGTTTACAATAAACATTGCGAAACCATTGACTTTACTATGACGAAATCGGAACTAAAACAAAAATTTATGTCATATCAAAATTCGAACTAGATTAAGAAAATAACGTTTTCAAACTATATAATATTAAGTGTAAAATTGTAACAAAATGGTCTACATCTGATTGACGACATGAAATAAATAAATAAATAAATAAATAAATAAATAAATAAATATGTAACGCAATGATAGATTTGCATGAGACTTCAATTGAATTTGAACGAAAAAACTAGTTTTGTTTTTTTTTTCGATTGCTACTGATTGAATGATGGATTCTTGAGCCTTAAACAGAGCAGTTGTATTTTCCTGACCTCTACAGTAGATCACTTTTAAGCGAATTCTGTCCTATAAAATTTGGTAGAGTGTTAAGGTCCATCAGGTTTATCAAAAAATGTATTCAAAAGTTTTACACAAATTTGTGATAATAATTAAAACAATCATTGAAAATTAAATGTTCAAATTTTTGATTCTGGGATGAAGTAGATCAATTACTGTGATTGGTTATTCCATACTAAGTGTCCACAAAAATGTACAGCATTGTAATCGACCATCACCGATTTCAACCAAATTTTGGTCAAATGTTCATCCACTTGATATGTGTAAAAATCCAAATTTTTATGTCAGTAGGACACCCCCTCGCCCATGGGACCACCCCCAGTGATAGGCAATTTGACAAAACCCATGATTTTGCTTACATTCTTCAGTTTATTTCTTCGAAACTATTAGACATAGAGAAAAATGACCTTCGGTACTTTAGACGGAAATCGTTTGAGGAGTCTAGAAAAAATATGTTTGTTGGTTACATTCTGATTTCATGGTTATGTTCTGATTTCATAAACTTCAGTTCCATCGTACTTATCAGACATTTTACAGTCGAAAACATTAAACTACCCGAGATATTTTGAGCTAATCTTAAGAAATTGCGTTTCTAAGTTGAAATGTCCGATTTTACCATATAAAATCTCAAGCAATCTCGGATTTCGATGAAGAATTTATTGCTCACTGCAAATTTAAAGTACTCTGAACTGGTAAATTTTGCCCGAACTTCCCTTCAGATATTATTCCGATGATTTTTAGGTGCTCATGTAATGATTATATTACGGATTTCCTGAAGAAATCCTCTACAATTTCATTTAAAAATTCAACATAGCATTTTTTCTAAGAAATTATTCCCGAAAGTCCAACATGAAATTCTCCGACGATTTTTCAGAAAATTTCTCGCATAAAGATTGTCGCTTAGGATTTCTTTGATATTTTAACTAGAAATTTATTTAGAAATGCTCTCAGAAATTACTTCGGAGATTCCTTCGGGAATTTAAACAGCAATTCTTTCAGAAATTTCGCAAAATATCCTTAAACAATTTATTTATGATGTTTTTTTCAGAGTTGTTTTCAAGAAATTGCTTAGGGAATTTTTCAGACATTATTGGAGAAATTACTTTAAAAATCCGGAAAGTATTTTTAAAGGAATTATCAAAATTCTGCAAACAATCCATTTAAACTCCTGCAAGGTTCTCTTATAGAGCTTCGGGACCGGGACTGTTAGGATGAGATAAATTGCTGAAAATCTGTTTATCTTTGGATTTTCTTAAGCAATTCCCTGACAAACATAGAATAGAATCACTGTATAAATTTATAAAGGATTTGTTGGTGGAATAAATGGAATAAGTGCTGTAGTATTTGCTGGTGTGAACCCTCAATTCGCTTTTGAAGAACTCATGGATGTTCTACTCGAGAAATATATTAAACAACTGCAGGAGTAATCTGCTATGCTCGAAAAATACCTAAAAAAGTTTCTGAAGGCAATAGAGTCCTAAAGCCCTGTCTCAATTTAAGTATCAAACGCTTAAGTTTAGGCCAGAAATACATGTTTACTCAATTTTTGAATGCTTTTCGTTGGTTTACGGTCAAAAAACATTTCCTTTTTTGAGATTTTGTCACACCCCTTGGTTTAAACTCAAATATTTGGTGCATTTTGTTTTCTGTGTCTCCTCCGAAATCAGATAGAAAGTCAGATAGAAACAACCACAGTGTTGAAAAAATGAGCCCGTTTGTGGCGTTTTTGTCGATAAAGTGAATGTCAAACATGATCAAAAGTTTGTATAAAATTTGTACCCATTTTATTTAAATACGATGCAGCCGTTATTTAAGCGAAAAAAATTGCCAAAGTAGTTGCAAGAACATGCTCTGTCGTGTTATTTAATATAAACATTTCTTTATCAAAAATTTTAGGACCCTATTCATGAGAAATTCTGGCCGAATTTATAAACAAATTCATGCAAAGGTGCTCAACAGATAACCTGGAATAATAAAACGGTGGATGTATTCTTGAATTAATTCATATGAAAATGTCTCGAAGATTAACTGAAAAAATACGTAGGAACATCTGCAGAAATTCTTTACTTGGTTTCCTGGTAAAATACCTAGGATGACTTGTTGTATTATCAGCAGCTTTGTTCTCTTTGTCTTGGGTGCTTTCCTAAAACTTATTGCAAGACTGGTACTAGGTCTCTTTTGAGAAACTTGGTCTGTAATTAAATGCAAGTTCTTTATTTTTAAAACAAGTCTTTTGTTTCAACAAAAACGATCTTCAAAATCTTTTTTTTTTTGCAGTAAATTTTTGATCCGAATTACTAATCAGGAACTTACACAGGGATAGCTCTAAAAATTTGCCAATTGGGTCCGAAAATGTTTAATTAATTCTTATTTTTATTTAATAACACGAAAGAACATGTTCTTGCAACTATCTTAGCAGTTTTTCTAGCTCAAATAACGGCTATAAAATTTTCAAACTTCAATTTTAAAAACGGTTCCAAATACGAACCTTGACACTTGTGATCATGTTTGACATTCACTTTTTCGACAAACATGCCACAGGGCTTATAGTTTTAACACTGGGGTTGTTCCTATCTGACATTTCGAAAGGCACACAGAAAACAAAATTTACCCAAAATTTGAGTTTAATCCAAGGGGTGTGACAAAATCTCAAAAATCATAAAAAAAATGTTTTTGGACTTAAATCAATGAGAATCATTTAAAAATTAAGTAAATATGTGTTTCTGCCCTGAACTTAAGCGTTGGATACTAAAATTGGGACAGGGCTTTAGGACCCTATTGCCAATATTTACTCAACCAGGTCTTTCTACAAAAGTTTTTCCAAGAAAATTCCCAGGGGTTTATTCCATAATTGTTAAAGAAATTCGTAGTGGAATTTTCCGGAAACCTCTACAAGAATTTTTCGAGGAGTTCCTGCACCAACCATTTTCATAACAACTCCTTCGTAAATTTATCATAGCAAATCCTTCAAAATTCTTCCAGGGATTATTTTTTTGAAAGCTCTTCAGAACATTCCTCAATAAATTTGACGAATGATCAATTAGTTCCTCCAGAAATTTAGGTACCGTAAATTCGGGTAAAATTGATCACCGTGTTACACGAATTTGCTACTTATTAATAGAGCACCAATATCATTTTAACCCAGTGGTTCGCAACCTTTTTAAAGCTGCCACCCTCTTCAAAGTTTTACAAGCTTTCCGCGGACCCCTAAAATATCTAAACAAAAGTTCAAAGATTATTCATGAATCAACAGATATCCTTGACAGACACAGAAACTTGCACAGATTCTGACAAATCTTTGAAAAACAAATGAGGCTTTTTAAAAATTAGACATTAGCTGATAAAATATTACCAATAATTCTTCAAAAATCTCGTCTCGATATCCGTTAAGAATTTTCGTAGTTTTATCAAGTAGGGGAAAAGCATTATTTTCGACCTACAATAATTCTGAGCTAATTTTCGGATTCTCATATAAAGTAGTTCCAAATCGTATGAATAGGTCGAAAACTAGTGCTGGGTTGAAAATTGGTGCTTTTCTCCTATCACTGCTATTAATATGTATCGAAAATCTCATTGAAAAACCTACTGATAGATTCAACAAGATTTCGCCAATGGTTTGAGTGAAAGAAGTGAATATTTTCATTTTTCCAATCCCATGAATAATTAATGTCACCAGGAAGAATTAGCCCCAAAAACTGGATGGAATTTTCTACATATATCACTAGGAAAAATGGTAATTTTGTTTTCTGGCTTGCACTGAAAGTTAGGCTTGCATGCTCATATAAACAGAATTGCATTTTAATTATTTTATTAGTGAATGTGTAAATCAAATATTGAAAATAAAACCCCACTTGCTATGAATTCTTACAACATAATAACACTTATTGAAAAACAGATTCGCGGCCCCCCTGAGAAGCCATCACGCCCCCTAGGGGTCCGCGGACCACCGGTTGAGAAACCCTATTTTACCCTGTAGTAAATGATCGTTATTAGTCTTAACTATTGTCAAAGTGTGTATTGTGAAGTTTTTATGTTAATGTTTATTTCTGTAAAAATAATGTATAAATGCAGAACATTGTATCTGCCTGAAAGTTTGTGAGCTTGCCCAAAATATATTTCAAAAGCAGATTTTATTACCAAAATTCGTACCAATTCGCTTTTTTATTACATTAATTTAATTTCTGTCAGATATTTTGAAAGTCTCTTGGAAATTTGCCTACATTAAGGCGTAATTCTTAAAAATCTGTCGATTCTTCATTTGACGTTTCACACCAGCAAATACTACAATTATTACGTCCAGTTCTACTCAGGTACCTTTAGGGATTCTGTTCAATGTTTTTTCGGGAATGCCTTCAGATAATAATGCAGGATTTCATCCAGGGATTCAAATTGTTATGTTCTTCAATCTTATAGAATGGTACCGTAATCCGGGGTATCATTGATCAGCGGGGTAATATTGATCGGAATGACTCATCTCGTAAAAAGTTCGTACAATCATTTATTGGTAGAACATTTCCAAATCATGAATGGTGCTTCGCTTTCTTTTATTCATGAGCTAATGAAAGTGAAGATTTTCGCAAAAATTGCGTTTACCTTATGCTTAAATTTGGCAACTTTTCGAAACAATGATTTCAATGGTTAAGGATGACACTACCGAAGATTCATATCTCACATAAGTTCTGCAAACGATATGAACAAGAAAAATGCGGTTCTCACTAAAAATGGCATCGCCAAAAACGATTCAGTTGTCAAAACTTTCATAAGTATGCTCAATTAGGCAACATTAACGAATTACTGTTAAAAATGTAGAATTCCCTTAGGCAATTGCCTACATTTAGGCGTATTCCGTGGTTCGAGGTGTTTTTAATTTTAAAATAACTCAAAAAGTAAATGACTTGTAAGCGTTCGGCCTTCGTATTCGGCTTCAGGGGCCATGATTTAAGTAAGTAACGACGTTTTAGATATTTCCGAACGTTGTTTACATAGGTGATCAATGTTACCCCATATCAGCTAAATCAAAAAGTCGCTCAAAACATTTGTTTAAACATGCTTAAACCGTTCAAAAAACAAAATACAGTATACAGTCACGAGCTATGGGTGGCAGTACTTGTTTTAAACATATAAAATTGGCAGCATTTGCATTTTTAAACGAAAAAGTTAAGAAATATTAAAAAAAAATGATCAATGTTTCCCCGGATTACGGTACACAAATTATGTCACGCTAAATTTCAACTTTTTTGACCACCTCCCCCCCCCCCTTGTCACGTTTTTTGTATGAGCCATTCGAAATTTTTGTAAGGCTTGTAAGGCGAAAAAGTTAAGAAATATTAAAAAAAAAATGATCAATGTTTCCCCGGATTACGGTACACAAATTATGTCACGCTAAATTTCAACTTTTTTGACCACCTCCCCCCCCCCTTTGTCACGTTTTTTGTATGAGCCCTTCGAAATTTTTGTAAGGCTTGTCCCCCTCCCCCCCTCGGAGCGTGAGGGGATTCATGGATTCTACAGTAATTTTTTGAAAATATCCTTGAGACACTGGAAAAATTCCTAGATGTAATCTTTAAGAACTTCCTTGGGGAATATTCCGAAGAACTTCTTCTAGAGTTTCTGAAGAAATCATAGGATGAATCTCTGGAGTAACTTGTACTTGAGAAATGTGAAATATTTTTTAGAGAAATTCTCTGGTGGAGTACCTGTAGTAATTTGTGGGGTTGTTCTTAGAAACACACTTTGAATTCTTAAAAAATATTATCTAATGTCATGAAAGAATTCCTTAAGTCACACGTTAATAAGGTCTCCAAAGTTCTTATTTCAAAGGCACATCATCGCTTCCAGCCTTGTATTGAGCTCAAATTTTGCAACAATACTTTTAGCATATAAGCGCCTCTTGCTAATGAATTTCAGAAGATTTGGTCAACAAAATCCCCCATTACGAAGAGAACAAATCTTTCGTAAGTTCTCCTAATTCCACTTCCCAACAGCCTGGAATAGACTTATGTGTTTTTTTTTTTTGAAGAAATCTGTAGAAATCTTTGGAGAATCTCCTAGAAAAGAATCATTAGGAGAATACATACATCTCTGGGACACTCCTTGGGAATATTTTTACAGTACTACTCGTGGAAATTTCTAGAGGTAGTACATTTCCTGTCTCAAGAATTTCTAGAGGAATTCCTATATGAATCATTAAAAAATCACTGGAAGATTGAATTCTTGGAAAAATTGATAAAAGAATCTCTACAGAATTTCTGTAGTGACTACTGGCAGCGCAAACCTTTATGTGAAGTGCGAAACCCTTAATCGAAACACACTTCGCAGCTATTACAACTATAGCAGTACTACGCAAAGCACGGTTCATCCAACGTTCAATTACGCATTCAAAGTTGCAAATCATTACTCAGTCTATGTAATGCTTGATTGACAAATCATGGAACGTCCCACTATTGTGACTGAGAAGCCGAAATATCTACAACATATATATGACAATGACTCATCGCCATTCAATCCAATTAAGGAAATTTCACTAAGTGTAAACACCCACGCACTGCCGCGTCCAGTAATCACGTCCGCCCAGCCCAACCAAATTACACCTGAGGAGGACTGGTCAGACGACAGACAGGTGGTGACGGATCCGAACCGAATGGTCATCAAACGCTACTAACCGCACGCACAATCAAAACGCACTTTTCCTTTTGTTCTGGCTCGTGTCATGTCGGAATGATCACTCACCTTTTCAAACAAAATTGCCATTGAAAATGTTCGCGATTTACCACGGCAGACCGTGGCCTGTCATTTGACCGACATTAGCCGCCATAGGTGCTTCAATGTCGCCCGAATCGAACGGAGGGCACGCTCTCCATACATAGTTGACGGCATCGCGCAGTTCGAGATAGCGTGATAGGAATCGGAAATTAGTCCCAGGCACTATCAGAATCAACGTGCTCGAATTAAGCACTGCACATTATTGATGGAGCCGATGATCGACGGCACTCGGACGACGGGGACCTTGCATCAGCTTTTGCGCGTCTTGCGTCTTGAGAGGTGAAGATCAACGGCGTGCAAAAAGTGCTGGTAGGCAATTTTGCGCTTCGATAGCGGCGCATTTGCTTACACACTATTGTGCACCGTTTAACCTTGAAATGTTTGGTAAACATGTTCACGATTGCGCGTGGCTCCATCCCTTCCAGCTGATGCAATGTCGATTGGAAGAGGAGGAGGCAGTTCGAGCTCGAATTTCAAGAGTTGATTCAAGTCTGCCGCGGCCACCGCGGCATGGCTCAAGTTTGTATGTTTAACGATCCGAGAGTGTCCCCAAAGACAATGGACTCTCTGGTTGTTTCGTTTCGACATACCTGCTTGGAGACGTGGTTCATTTGGTGAAATTGGCGATAAAATCAATTGGGTTGTGATTTGGGTGGAATCTCAATGCTAGGGTAGAGCAGGTCCGGGATTAAAAGCAACAGTGCAGACAAACATATGTGACTTTTCACTATTAACCCGTATAGGCCTGAGTGAAAGCGGAAATACTAAAACCCTCACCGCTCACGGAATAGTCAACGGATTACAATATACTGGCACACATATCTAATTTCTAAAAGTAGCCAGAGGAACTCGGAAATATTCCTGTGGCTAGAGTTATTCTGGTGGGTCACTGGATAAGGTCTGGTGAAAAAGAACTTATTTTTTGTACACACCAAGTTATCTTTATTTATTTGCAACGACAATCATTTTTGTATGTGGAAATCATTAAGATCTGATATTCAACATTATAAATGAAGAGGGTTGGACTGTTTAGAATGTACCCTGAAGAACCGAGTCTAGATTTTTTGGATACTAATCCGCCCTAATTCTCTAAACTGCCGTGAATCGCAAGTCAGTTCCATCTGCATTTTCGTCAAAAATGAGTTGATCCCAAGTAACCATAAGCACTAATAATAAGCCCTTAATCAGAATCATAGATGCGTACATGCATTATAATAGCACCACAAATGCTTACACACCTTAACAGCACTTCCGATGCATAGAAACCCTATTACAGCATCATTAGTGCTTCTAAGCCTGATGCATACAGGCATTAAATAAGCACTATAATGGCTTTATATTCGAATACAGGGCATGTTTAAATGCCATCCAGTGTTTTGACAGATATACCACGTGCTTTGTGTTTGCATATAGTGGTAAGAGGGAGTCAAACATAAATCTTCTCACTACTACAATTGCAGGTTTTATGTCGGGGAAAAGTGTTGGTTCAAATTGGTCACTTTTCTTTCCAATACTATTCATCTTATGTGGCCGTAGGAGCAAAGGAGCAAGACAACAACTCAACAATACGGGTGTCGCAGGTTCGAGACGCAAAATGAGGAATTTCATCATCATAAAACGAGGATCAAAATGTGGCAATTGCAAGTCCTCAAAAGGATAAAACTACCAAAACGGCACGCTATTTCGCCTTTTCTGGCCTTATAATAGCATTATATGCGTATATAAAACTGACATGCATCAAATGATTACCCTATATGCGCATATAATGCTGTTACCGTGCCGCATTATCGTGCTTACTGGTTACTTGGGATATTAGTTTTCAATATATACGCATTAGATTACAAAAATGGTCCCAGTTTGGGAAAATGCTTTTCGTTAAGAGATTTGAGACCATATTCAAGTTCTATGATAACTAGGCTGTCAAAGATAGGTGGCCAACTATTCAAAACTACATCAAATAGTGATTGTAGAACAGATTGTTTGTAAGCGTTTCGAAAATGCTAAAATTGTGTCAATTTTCAATATTCGTATAAAATACCTCAAATGTTTTTGATTCAAATGAAAACGCTCTTACATGAAGTGTCATACTAATATTCTTTAGTTTTGCATTCGTTTTGCTTAACTGATTAACAGAAGTTATGATGTTTCGTTTAGTATGTGGTGGGTTACGCACTATCAAAGTTACTCGCATTATCAAAGATACCCGTTTTACGGTACCCAAAAATGGTCATTAGACTCGCACTGATGCGTTTTTCTTAAAACTCTTCGATATAGTCGCCATATTACCCAAGTAATTAGTAAGCACGATAATGCGGCACGGTAACAGCATTATATGCGCATATAGGGTAATCATTTGATGCATGTCAGTTTTATATACGCATATAATGCTATTATAAGGCCAGAAAAGGCGAAATAGCGTGCCATTATAGTGCCAAGATATAACCGTGCTTCTCTGCACCACTAATGCTGATATAAGACCACGTGAGAAACGTCAGTTGTTTTCGCCACCCAAGTAACATTTTTAGTTTTTTCACATACTACAAGCTGTTGTTACCACCATATCGTTAAAACTCATTTTAGAACTTATTAGTTTTAACAACCTTGATAAAACTTTTTATTAAACCCCGTTAAACCCCAAGAGGCCCACACTACAGGAGGTTGTTAAAACTATACCTTAAAACCGTTTCTAAACTTCTTAGTTTTGTATAGTATGAATACATCTACCCTTGTAGTGTACGTTAAAACATACATAAGAGCTATTGTATAGTCTTGTTGAGCTCAACTAGCGGTATTAAATCTTTTGCGCTATCCTAAAACACAGAATAAAACCGATGTTAAGAGCTGACGATCGAACAAACATCGGCCAACTAGTTGTTTATCAATCAAATTTTTTTTTATAATATTGAAACCATCATGATGTCTGCCGACTCATAATATTAAATTAAAATAATCATTTTTGCGTGGCAGTAAATTTTCTTGCAATCGCGTGAAACTCATGCCAAAGAAAATTTACTGGTGGAATGACAAAAAAAAAAGATTTACGGCAATGCGCCATAATTACAACATCATAATTGCCTGTCTAATATTATATTCCATTACATTTTTAGAACCATTTCATGCTCTTCTCAATCTTGAATTGAAATTTCCCACGCATATTGTAATTATGAACCCGAAACGGCGTCAATAAAGATGGATCCCATCCAGTTAAATCTTGCTGGTCTTGTCTGAGATGGTTTAAGATCAATTGGTGATTATTTCGTACAATATAATCATTCATGAGAGGTTTTGATCTTAAGAATCCTTGCACAAAATCCTCCTTTAGCTATTATATTCTTAAATCAGATTATTTTTTCTGCAGTAAGACAAATAGGTTTTTTGGGAGCCTTGGCTTAAACTTAATGCACTCAGGAAAGCTAGTGCTGTCAAAAAGGTAAACATTGTGGAAGATTTGATTTTGTTATGTAGTTTAATTTAGTTTATTCGTTCCGTTGTGCATCTAATTACGTTTTTACTGGCATGATTTGTTGCGATGAAGCCCGTGGTTGATCTTTTCTGACGCAGAAAACGGTAAGTGATAAGTGGCTGAAAATAAAAGCTTTTTTCGAGTAGCTCAGCTGTTATGTGCAGCATAAATTTCCCACGAGAATGGGAAGTTCAGGCAAGCTTGAGAAAAATATACTACACACGGTAGTCAGATAATTCTACGAGCAGAATGTTTATTATTATGCCGTTTTATTTTCGTGTTTTATGATTCTTTACATGATTATTATTATCGACATAATGATAATGATGACCACACGCAGACCATAACATGCATCAGATATTTTAGTTTTAAGAAGACTTTAACATGACTTAGTGCAGTCTTAGGAGTTTTATCGATGTCTTTTTAAGACAAACAAGCTGAGATTCTAAGTATAAGTTTTAATGGACACTATGCAGCTCCTTCAACATACAATTTATTATCATCAAATTTAGCTAGCAAAAAAGTTTAGAAAAGCACTTATAGGTATCTACAAAGCAATTTAAAGTGATTTTTACTGTAAAGATCGTTTAGCACTTTCACATCCATTATTAAATCTGTTGGGATTTAATGCATTACTAATAAAACCTTAATAAATAATACCTAAGATCAAAGAGCATTGAAATTGTTACTTGGGCAGGTTCTTAGTGCGAATATTTTGTGCTTTCGCGTACACAGCCAGAGAGCTTTTGCGTATGCGGCCAAGCAACTGGTACACGAGGTAAATAAATGAATGAATGAAAACGGAAACCTCTAATAGTATGCAAAAAATGTAATTAAATGATACAGATAGTACTTCTCCGTATCAGACATATTCGTTTTGGTAGTTTTTATCCTTTTGAGGACTTGCAATTGCCACATTTTGATCCTCGTTTTATGATGATGAAATTCCTCATTTTGCGTCTCGAACCTGCGACACCCGTATTGTTGAGTTGTTGTCCTGCTCCTTTGCTCCTACGGCCACATAAGATGAATAGTATTGGAAAGAAAAGTGACCAATTTAAACCAACACTTTTCCCCGTCATAAAACCTGCAATTGTAGTAGTGAGAAGATTTATGTTTGACTCCCTCTTACCACTATATGCAAACACAAAGCACGCGGTATATCTGTCATAACACTGGATGGCATTTAAACATGCCCTGTATTCGACTATAAAGCCATTATAGTGCTTATTTAATGCCTGTATGCATCAGGCTTAGAAGCATCAATGATGCTGTAATAGGGTTTCTATGCAACGGAAGTGCTGTTTTAAGGCGTGTAAGCATTTGTGGTGCTATTATAATGCATGTACGCATCTATGATGCTGATTAAGGGCTTATTAGTGCTTATGGTTACTTGGGCAGTTAACCATCTGTGGAGGTATTATTTTTCACTGACATGCCATAGGTTACTGCGATGAAATCATTTTTTTTTAATTAAGTAAAAGGTCGTTACTTCCCGTTACAGCAATAATATGTACATTAATTATGCGTCTTAAATTTTGAACGATTAAATGAAGTTGAATCGTGCTTAGTACCTCCACTACTGGAACGTTTACCCTATTCTTTCTGGAATCCTTAAATGATTTCCTTCTAAAGTACACGAATGCTATCGGATGTTTGGGGATTCTTCAGCATGCCAGTAAAATAAAACACATACTCCAATAAGCTAAATAAGCGAGAGAAATAGGTTTTATCATCTCTCTCTCTTTCTTTGGAGCTCTCGTTTGTTGCTGTCATTTTTCAAGCTTGTTACGACTTACGAAATATTAGCGATCATAGACCGATGAAGCGATCATAGACAGATGAAGTGTTTTCCTTCGCTTGATTTGATAGTGCTTCGAAATCCTAGAGCGGATTCTGAACTTAAAAATTGAATATGTCTGTTAATTCCAAGCAGACTTCATGGTTGGTTCCTTGTGTAAGCCCAGTTGATCGGGCAGTATTGAATCGGAAATACTTGACGGACAATCAGTCTCAAGCTTAAGGTCAGATCAAAAGCATAGCTCTAAACACAACTCTATGTATGGGAATACCCCCGTAATCAGTATAGATTTTCGTAGAATTTATATATAATTTTTATTGTAGAAGACCAACGTCCGATGTATGTTAAGTAGGATGCTTGATGAGTACATCAGAGATTTAAATGATTCCTGAGGAGATCCTGGCAGGTTACAGCCGTAGCAATTTCAAAAGATTTTCTTATGGTGAAATTGAAGACAGTTTTTGAAAAGTTAGAGTGCAAAATTATTTTCGAAACAAAAGTAGAATTCTGAAGCTAGAACAAAAAACAGGAAAGCTATCCTGCTTTTTTTCTAACTACATTCATAACCCATGTTCTCCTGCGTGAGAGAAAATTCTCCTATCATTTACAATAGTCCCAACAAATTAGAAGTAATAATTACGCTTACTGACATTGACATTGAATTGAAGTAAAATGATGTGCATAAATTGCATTGAATGGCTGTTGTAATTGAGATAAGTGAATTTTTGAGTTCTCTAAATACGTTCTGATTTTGTCTCTTCAAAACAGAATTATGAAATTGGCAAATGAATCGCCTGGTTCAAAACCTCTATAATAGACACAAAAAATAGGTAGGTATGACTGATTTGAGCATTATTCCAATATTGGAACAATACAGTTTTCCTCTGATGGTTAGTCATCTAAATTCAATGAAACTATTGTTCGTTTCGTTTTTTGATGCCAAACTTTTAACCCATTATCGGAACAATTCCGTTTTTATGTGTAATTCTAAATCCTTCTAGATTTGAATAATGAAAGTTTAATCATCTTAACTGATCAGATGTGTACGAGAAAGTTTAAGCTCAAATCGGGTCAACCATAACATAAAATGTGATTGAATTTAAATAAAACTTTCAAAAGTCCTGTCCAATACCCTGTTTCCCACGATAGAAGCTCCCAAAAGTAGACCGGAGAAATGCCAGTTTCAGCGAGCAAAAATAAACGAAAAGTCCACCAAAATGTGCAAAATAAACCGGTTCCGAAGTCTCGTCTTCACATCCAATTCCCAAAACAGCACCCAAATAACAAACACAGCTTGCCAACTTTCTGCCCACCTCTGGCAGTCACCTCTAGTGAACCAGCTCTTCTTGCTTATCACAATGTTGTTATTTTATGATGCGGTTATTGCGGTTTTTTTTCAGCAACTCCTTCACTTCACTATTCTTCCTGAATTCTTCGCAAAATTGCATTCGATCCAGTGCGATCCTTTTTCTTCGACAGGCACTTCTTATTGATTGTGTTCTTTCCCTTACACAGCTCCTATTATGCATTCAGCCACCTAAAGACGATATACATTCACTATCTATGATCGCAGTCGTACATACAATACTTTGTTGATTTTGTATAGATATAATAGATCGTAACACGTGCACCAAGTCGCCACAAACCGCGCGAAATAACGATACGATCGCGTTCGAGTCCAGTTCGATACTGTCGGGCGATCGTCTAAATTGAACACTCTCTGTGCTGAGCCGACTAACTTACTCTCTGACATCGGGAGTTGCTGCGGTCGCAGTGGTGGATATATCGAACGAACTTTGGGGAATTTTTTGTCGTTGGCTGCAAGTTTTGCTCCGGGTTTGATTTGGACGAGCGACAATGTGAAGGCTGTTGCTGAAGCAAATGCATTTGATGCGAAGCAATTATAGCAAATTGTGTCCAGCAGCAGGACAAGGAAACTAATGAAGATGAGAGAGGTTATACACTACACAACTTATTGCATGGGTCCACTTTTACAAGAAGTTTCTAGATTCTATAGTATACATACTGATCTTGTCGGAGCAAAGTCAGACCGGATTAGCCTTTGTAGACTTGAAATAATAGATCAGTACAAGCATAAACTTTATTTCCTAGCACCTATCATTTCAAACATTACATTCATTTTCTAAATATAGGTGTCCTGTGTTGGGCATCGCTACCATCCCAATCTAGGAAACCTTATATATATTACCGTAATACCCTATGTAATACCGTAATACCCTTTTGATAATGTGGTTAAGGGGGCAGGGTCCGTCATTGATTTTGGAATTTTCAAAAGCAGTTTTCTCGTTCAAAATCAAGAAAATTTATAGGAAAATGTGTTCACTGTATTCTATTCTCCAACCGAGAAACAGTGAACACATTTTCATAGAATAATTTTCAATTTTGAACAGAAAAACTGCTTTTAAAGTTTCGATGATGACGATGATTACGATGACGGAGCGTTGATCGTTAACTTTGATACAAGATCCATAACATACTAAACGAAATAACATAATTTCTGTTGATCAGTTAAGGATGATACATGTATAACTAAATATTATTAGTAAGGTACCGTGGGCCAAGTGGGTAATGGAAATTGTATAGTTCGAATTCTCCAAATCCTGAAGACTTTAAAATGAAATAAATGAGGTCATGTATATTTTTTATCTTGACTTCCTCCAAATATAAACAGTATGCTGAAATTGTTTTTATGCAAAACTAAAGAAAAAATACACAAAAAGTTTAAAAAAAATTGTCGTTTTAATCAATTAATTTAAATACAGTCAGTTAGATTTACGATTTCGATATTTGTTGGCATTCCCAGTAAACAATAATATAAGTAACATTAAATAATAAACATTTTATACTTTTTCGTTTGTTTTGTCAAATTTGTTCAAATCAATCGACAATATAATAATTATATCATTTTCAATGTGAGTTCTTACATTATGGGGAAGCAATTGCATTTTTGTTTTGTAGAATTTCTATCGCTCGTTTTTTTTTTTAATTTCTTTATTAGTATCATTCCAAACATTACATTCATTTCTTATATCTAGGTGTTCTGTGTTATAAGACAACACTATCATCCTTATTTGGTAAAACAAATTTAAGATTTTATTAACATTTTGTTAAAAACATATTACATTTCATTTGCCGTAGCAGTTCAGATTTTTTACAGGTGAGTTGATTTCACCTGTTTATAAGAGAAAAAAAACGCTTTGAATATACTTAACCCAACTTAACCTAAACATATAACGCATTAATCTTGTGAATAGAAGATTGTTACGATTTTTGCCTGAAATTATTGATTATTTTATTTGACATTTGTTCCAATGTTTCAACATTGGATATTCTATGTAACTCATTAGTACTACACCAGGTCCTCCCTTAGAATCATTTTCAAAATTTTGTTTTGAATTCTCTGCAGAGCTTTCTTCCTGGTATTACAACAGCTAGTCCATATTGGCACAGCATACAACATGGCTGGCCTGAAAATTTGTTTGAATATCAAAAGCTTGTTCTTAAGACAAAGTTTGGTTTTCGATAAATAAGGGGATAGGGACATTTTACATATTTATTACATTTAGCCTGAATGCCCTCAATGCGATTTTTGAAAGTTAAATTTTTATCTAGCATGTGCCCTAGATACTTAATTTCATCTGACCAATTTATTGGAACCCCTATCATCGTGACAACATGTCTACTTGAAGGTTTCAAATAAAGAAGTTTTTGGTTTATGTGGAAATATTATTAGTTGAGTTTTGGAAGCATTAGGAGAAATCTTCCATTTCTGCAAGTATGAAGAAAAAATATCCAAACTTTTTTGCAATCGACTACAGATGACACGCAGGCTTCGTCCTTTGGCTGAGAGGCCTGTGCAATCCGCAAACAAGGATTTTTGACATCCCTGAGGTAACTCAGGGTGAGAAGAAGGAATGTTGAACTATACAGTGACAAATTTGTGTTCCTATCTATTAGATGTTTTTCTTGTGAACAGAAGTGTTTTAAATAATATAACCAAGTGCGAACGAAAATATATTGCATCAATGTTCGATATGTGCAGCATGCAGACCGATAACGGATACTCAAAAGTGGAAACGAGTAAAATTACTTTCTCGGTTCTGATTGTATCATCACCAACGGTACTATGGCGGCATTTCCATTGCAGATAAGTATTAGTACTTTGTGAAGCACCTTTGGACAATGTATTAAAACAATGTTTGACTACCATGAGATTCTCAAACAGCAACAGATTGTATTTTATTATTACATACAAACAAAGAGTTGCAACGGCGTGTCGAAACAAGAGAATTATTTTCAAAAAGTTATCCCCTTATACAACTTGCACTTCGATTTGTATCTCACACTATAAATAAAAATTCAATCACTGCTAAGTGTTGCATTTCATATTTTTACGGTTTACAACATGTGCCCTATTTAAAAGTATCTTCATGCGCTTTTATTATTACGAACATTACGTTTCTTCGATTCTGTTGTGATAAAATCACGTCAGTACTGTAAATATATACCTACATGTACACCATACACCAATTACTATACAGACACAATACGCGGAGTCGATTCGCAAGCTAAGCTGTTTAACAGCATCCAGCAGTTTGAAACTATCCGTCGGGTGTATCACATTGTTTTCTGTGCACTTTTCAGTGGAGTCTATTGGCATTGTCTATTTTTATCGTAAGGTAGGCACACATTCTTTTTTTTTACAGATTGATTTTGTTCATTCTATAACAACATTGAATTTATTGCTTTTAGGATGATGGAACTTGAAGAAGACCTCTTGTTGCTGTCGCCGGTGGGAGATGTTCCGCCGACGCCTTCTACGTCTACGACGAAGCGTGCGGCGGCTTCTCCGGCTTCTAACACCGACAAGAGAGGGCGTACGGACGATCCCAATGGTATGAGGCTGGTTGTAAAAAGACCAAAGAACGATGTGGACGGCGATTTTTATGATAAGCTGATGTCTGAGTTAGTGACGCGGCAAGTAGCGATACCTCTGGACCAACAGCAACCAGTGTTTCTCGGTTCTGGTATCTCCTTCGGAGTAGTTTGGTTCACCGCCAAAGACCAATTCAGCTATGACTGGTTGAAAGCGACCTTGGCGACATTTTGATTAAAAATATAGTGTCCCCCTTTGAGATACTTGCTCAGTCAGCACCTGATCCACTCCATAGAATGATCATTTCAACTCCACTGATACCCAAAACCCAAACAACATTTACATGAAAAATCATATATGGATAAAATTTTCTTAAATAAATAAATTTGAACTAAATCAGATTCGTTTTACTTATTGGCAAACTGCAAGAAATTTAAAAACACAATATAAAAAAGAAAGAAAATTGTTATTCCAAACTAAAAAGTTTAAATACGCATTTTTCTTCTTTTTTTTTCTTTTTACCTATATGGAAACCATCTGGAAGCTTTTAGATACTGTTTTTGTGTTTTGAAACCTTTAAGCTATCTTTTTGAAACCAATATGGAAACGATGCGAACCAGGTAAGTGATGACAATGGCTATGGATTGCGAGGCACAAATCTCCCAAATAAGGGGAACGTGCCATTTGAGCCAATACTCTGATACCTGATAACTCAGGTAATTCAAATGTGAAAATATTACAGGAAGTCTTTCAGATCTGGAGTTCTGATAATTAACCTGAAGTGTATGATTTGACAGATAACTTTGAATTATTCTATCAGTGTATGTTGGAAAATAAAAGTTTTTTAATTTTACGATTAAACCTTTATACCAAACACTGTCGAATGCTTTTTCTATACACTCCAACCTCTTTTTACGACCGTTTTTTTTACCGACGGTTCTTTTTCCGACCACTTTTTAACGACCGAAATTCAGATTAACGACCGTTTTTATAAATGATCATTATCTTAAAAAGTATTCAAAATAGAGGATCATGATGTTCAGCAAAATTGTTCAGTAATTCAAGGGCTAACATATGGTGGTCATTGAATTGCGGAATTCTGCCACTAAATGGCGTAAGTGAGCATAGAAATTTTGTTTTGCGGATATCTCAAGATCCTGACCACTTAGAAAGATGGCGTCTTCGACAAAGTTGTTCAGTAGCTCAAGGACCATCATTATAAACACTATGAGGTTCAAAATTTTGCCACCAGGCGGCACTAGTGAGTATGGAACTTTTGTTTTGCGGTTATCTTAGGATCCTGGCCACTTTGAAAGATGGCGCCTGCGGTAAATTTGTTCAGTAGCTCAAGCACTATCATTATAAAAGCTATGAGATTCAAACTTTTGCCTCCAGACGGCGCTAGTGAGCATAAAACTTTTGTTTTGTGGATATCTCAGGATCCTGGCCACTTAGAAAGATGGCGTCTTCGACAAAGTTGTTCAGTAGTTCAAGGACTATCATTATAAACTCTATGAGGTTCAAAATTTTGCCACCAGGCGGCGCTAGTGAGCATGAAACTTTTGTTTTGCGGATATCTCAGGATCCTGGCCACTTAGAAAGATGACGCCTTCGGCAAAGTTGTTCAGTAGCTCAAGGACTATCATTATTCTAGCCAAAAGATTCGAGATTTTGCCACCAGGCGGCGCTAGTGAGCATATTTTTTTTGTTTTCTGGATAGCTCAGGATCCTGACCACTTAGAGAGATGGCATCTTCAACAAAGTTGTTCAGTAGCTCAAGCACTATCATTGTAAACACTACGAGGTTCAAAATTTTGCCACTTTCAAGCACTTTTTTTTAAGTGCTGATGATCTTCTATTTTAGGCAACAATGGTGCCTGCCACGTCAGAATGCAGAGCAATGAGGGGAAGGGGAAGGAATTGATGATGCATTCAACTGGCTCCCACGGTTGACCGTATATACCACTGCGTCAAGGCCAGTTCATGCGGGAAGGGTGAAAGGGTGGGGCATTTTTTATGGCAGAGAGGCTTGCTAGTTTGGTTAGCAGACTGCCTATGTATCAGGCGTAAAGGAAGGCATGCTATAATGATGAACGAATGCAAGCGTATTTCTGTCCGTCTCGGGTTCTAGCAAATGCTATGAACTTTGATAGATATACATCAACTGTGATATATTAAGAGTGGTAGATAGAAACAAGTGAAAGATACAACTACAAAGTACGAGGAAAGGGACGGGCCTGGGATTGCACCCATGACCTTCTGCTTAAGAAGCAAAAGCGGTAGCCATTAGACCACCAACCCCGTCTCCTAAATATATAAATCATTTATCGTAGCAAAAGAACACTGCAACGATTTTTGTCTAAAATTGTTGTTTATTTCATTCGACATTTTCTCCAATATTTCAACATTGGATATTCTATATAATTCTTAAATACTATACCAGAGAGGCAACTCCAGAATCATCTCCAAAAGTTTATTCAACGGATTCAATCCTTTGCAGAGCTTTATTCCTGATATTACAAGCTTGTCCATTTTGGTACAGCATACATCATGGTCGGCCAGACAATTTGTTTGTAGATAAAAAGTTTGCTCTTAAGATAAAGTTTAGATTTCATCAATTTTGTTACATTCGGCTTAATATTAAATTTATAAAAGCTAAGTTTTTAAGTTCATGAGTCATAGATACGTAAATTCATCTTACCAATTTATTGGAACCTCTCGCACTATGACAACATGCCTTTGAAGGATTCAAGCAAACAGCTTTTGATTTATGGGAATATTATAAGTTGCGTTGAGAAGCATTAGGAGAATTTTCCCATTCATTGCAAGTTTGCAGAAAAAATATCCAAACTATATTGCATTCTATTACATATAACACGCAGGCTTCGTCCTTTGGCAGAGATAACCTATGCCAATACCAAAAACTGTTGTATTAAATGGCGATTGCCAGGACACTTCGAAATCTCAACTGGCCATCCAAATCCCTTATCGTTCAAAATTTCAACTCAGTTATTTCAGTTGCAGCTTATCTAACACATGTTCAAACTTGAGTGCCACTTGCAGGTAGATTAAGTAGTAACACTTGTAGTACCTAGTTATAACAGAGGCACTTATCCCCATGCTTGGTAGGTTCAGTGGCGTAGCTAGGGTTTTCGGGGCCGGGGCGGAGCCAAATTTGGGGACCCTTCTAAATAGCGGGGTGTGCCAATTCACTTGTCAATTAATCGAAACAATAATATGCTTTCAATCAATATTAATAGTGAGGATTAAAAATAATGGACCTTATGTTTATCTAATGTTGAAAACGTTTTTTTTTTTATTTTTGTTTAGAAATCAAAATGTCATTTAATGAAGAGTAATATGCCGATACGACCTTCAGGGCTGATAGTGCCACTTCAGGGCTGATAGTGGCTACGATTCCTCAATTAATCCGAAAAACTCTCAAAGCGCCTTTCTTAAAGTTTATGTGGGATCTATTGATTTTCTTTTGAAATTTCTTCAGAATGTAATTCTTGTATTTGATTGAAGTTTTCTTCAACTATTAATTTGACAACAAATTTCGACAAATATATCTATATTTAAACTTTTACGAGTAATTAGAATCAATGCAATTGCATTGCAACTTTTTGGCATCGCATCATGTGATTTGAAAGATTAAGGTGCTTCCATAAATCCGGAATAATGGCGAAATTTATGCAAATCAACTCAAATAAAATTACTAAAATAAAAAAAAATGAGATAGGCTCGGACTGCAAATCTCCTAAATAAATATATCTATCTATCTCTAGAATATAGATACTAAAAAATATATTACAGAAGTTCAGAATGGAATTTTGATAATTTCACGAGAAACAAGATCATAATAAACAGTCGTTGGGATTGAGAATGGGTCAAAAAGGTGTATGTAGGATTTATTCATTGAATAACTATCGCAATTTAACTCCAATAAATTTCAAATTTGGTGTGTATGTAGTTTGATGATACATTAACAACTGTCCAAAAAATTAAAGAAAAATATTTATTCACAGCGGCACCACAAGTGAATGAGAACTGACCCAATCTCACCCCATAGAGGGGGTGACATTGGGTCACTGTAATTAAAATAACTTGGTTTTGAGAATATGATTGCAAAACCATTCACAGCTGAAAAATATTGATGAAATACGATGCAAACAAGACGAAAAGATATCTAAAATGTTTCACAGGTATGATAAACCCACTTAAAATAACGATTATACCAAAAATTTTAAGATCTATGAGAAAAAATATGTAAACCCAACATTCATCTTCAAGTTTACATAAATTATCTTGTTTTTCCCTCAAATTGTCTGTAAACTCTCATCCTCATTGCCATAAAGCGTATTCAGTTTCCCCAAAGGTGTACTGGATACATTGATTATTTTAAACCCTCGCAAATAGTTAAATTTCATTGTTGACCAATAATCACAAAAAGCATTGAATTTAACCTGTAAGCATCTAGTCGATTCTAAAGTATCAAAATGTTTTACTGCAAAAAGGGCCTCCACTAGACAATGGCCCTCGGGTCCCCACATTTGTAAATTCGGCCCTGGATATCTCAGTGTAATACCTGGAGAAATTGTTGCAAGAATTTCTGAGAGAACTTTCGTTGTATTTCCAATGTTGGACTGCTGTAGGAGTTTCTGGAGCAAATTTTGAAGTACCGTAAAATCGGGTGTAATTGATCAGAAGGGTGAAATTGATCATCGTATCACACGATTTTATTTATTCGCAATGGAGCACAAATATCAATGTAAGCTGCAGTAAATGAACGTTGCTTGTCGTAACTATAGCCGAATTGTGTGTTATGAAGTTTTTTGCGTTAAAGAATGTTTATTACTATGAAAATAATGTAAAATTTCAAAATCATGCACGGTGCAGTATTGACAAACACCTATGAACTTCTATTCATAAGCAAGGATTTGAACATGATAAAAACCTGAAAGTTTGTGAGGATCTTTGAGATATAACCCTAAACAAGATTTCATCACCAAAACTCGTACCAATTAACTCATATGATTGAAATAATTGAATTTCTGTTAGATATCATTGAATTCTTTAGGAAATTGCATACATTTAGGCGTTTTCCGTGCTATTCTTGAAATTTAACTGTTCGTTATTTATATAAATATTTCATTGTTAAGAATTTGACAAGCATATTCGGATTCGGGGAGCTCAAATTTATCATGTAGAGTTGTTTTGAAAACTAACAATAATGGCATTGACAAGTGATCAATTTCACCCCGAAATGAGATCCTCTGATTTTTTGTTTTAGAGATATTTGTTAACACTAAAATGACATTTGTTAGAAAATTTCGTTACATAAGTCGATGAGGCTCACCTTCGTACTTGTTTTCTTGCATTTAGTTGTTTGGCATTGTTATCATTATAAAAAACAGTCTAGAAAAACCGTGAAAAATGATCAATTTCACCCGAAATTACGGTAATTCCTCTTAGTATATCTTAGGAAACTTCAAGGCATATTCCAAGGAGAATCGCTAGAGGAATCTCCATACGAATTCTTGTGGGGATCCCTGGAGAAGTCTTTGTACGTATACCTGATGAAATCTCTGAATGAATCTCTAGAAGAATTCCTGAAGATGAAAATCTAAGGACCTATGTATTATTTGCGTAGTAATCTCTGGAGCCTCAATAATTCACGTAAAATTAATGCAATGCAAAAAAACTAAAACGAAACTTTAGATAGATTAGATGTTTAGCGTAAAATGGAGACTTCAGAGAACTTTGTTCACCTTTGTTCGCGTTATCGCGTTAAATCTTTGGTACTTTTCAAGAATGTATAAAATATTATGCACAAACAATCATTTCTAGGCTTGGTTTAGGATAAGGCTTATAATAAAATCATAGACAAACAGACGTAACAGCTAAAGAAATTATCAGTTTAAAACATAGTCACGAGAACATTTACGTCCAATGCTACAAATACCTCTCTTTGGCCAACCGCGAACTAGGTGGCGGTAGTGAGCAAACGTTAAACTCAAACAAAAGCGATGCGAGCGCCACGAGAGGCGCGTCGGCCAACTACCAAATATTAGAATTGGGCGTTGTTCTGCTGTTCGATGAAATTATCGAGAGTGTTACTTCTGTTGTCTGTGATAAAATGTTCCTAAACCTGTTCCTGGCTTCCTCAGGCTCAAGTTTTAGAGGGCCCCCAGATTTTGATGATTAACAGAACAATGTATTTTCGAATCCGAAACAATGATGTTCTGTTCAAAATTACTGTTCTATAGCGTTATAATAAACGCTACCTTCAGCAATATAGTAGATGATAAAGGGGCCCCTACTCGTTACCACTTCAGGGCCCCTCGTTATCTGATTTTCCTTGCTTATTTCAGTTTGTAAAAAATTCAATTTTCAATAGCATTAAAATTTTTACCAATATTTCGGGGCCCCTAAGAACCCGGGGCCCGGGGCCCGGTGCGGACCGCACCCACCGCACCCCCCTAGCTACGCTACTGGGTAGGTTTCCCTATGCAGCCGATGAGTTCAGCATTTCCAACAACGTCACCAACAGTTGTAACAACCTGCAACAACGACACAGTGACCGACAGAATCTCACCGTACCAAACCTGGCCCAAGCAAACAATCCAATTGAAAGAGAGATAGTTGCGCGTAACATAGTTGCTTGGTAATTTACAAGTGATTACTGCCCGGGTAAAGCAGCAATGCCCACTTGTTTGAGCTCGGAAACGATTACGGAGAAAAGACACTGCTGCCCTGTCGGGGCTTTTGACTAAGATGAATTCGCTGGAATCGCGAACAAAAATAAAATCGTTTCCAGTTGAAAGGGACGGCATTCTCAGTGACGCAACCAGACCGTTATTATCAGCGAAAAAATCTCCATTATATCTGTGCTCACTAGTCTTTTCTAAAGCTAAGATGCATGTCTGAGCAAAATTGAAAAAAATATTGTGGGACCTAATTTCAAGTTGCGCCCTTTTTCATGATATAATAGACTGGCCCAGCTCAGTATGGGAGAAAAATAAAGTTGTATAGTTCCACGGGGCACCCCCTAGGATTATTTCTTAGGGTTAGAGGAAGACTTCCTGAAATTTTCAGCTCATTTGGTCGTTCCATGAGCTGGCGCAATTGAATTGAAGTTAATATGGGATTTTCAGCTCCAACATATAGGAAACAGCACATCATCTCCTGTTTGGATCAGGAAAATTGTTGATCGCGTTCAATTGAATCCAGAATGTCAAAAACACTTCTTGATACCATAGCGAACAATATTGTAGAAGGTTGTATGATGATTAAAATTGAGAATGTTGGTGTTTTAACTATCTGAAGTAGATTTGCAATAATGCTTGGCATTTCTTCAATATAGCTGGGTGATAGCCACTAAGCGCATCATAGCCACCTATGACGCTGGGCGAGCTGCGGTACAAGGTGCATGTATATATGTGATTGTACGGGAGTGCTGATCTAAGCCTAACTTTCAACTACTGAAAGGCTAATTAAATTGATTTTAAAGCCAGATACAATCTCCTGCAACTATGTTTATTAGGGTATCAACTAGTGAATTTGTCAATCTGGGCTCAATTGAACGCGATTAACTAGTCTGCGGAACGAAACAATGACATAGGGTCAAGTATCAATCCATTTAAAACAAATATTCCATACAAACTTCGAATTGAATGCGCCAGCTGGGGGAGCAACCAAATGAGTTGAAATTTTGAGAGAGCTTTTTTCTTACTCTAAGGCTCATATCTAAGGGATGCCCCGTTGAGTTTTTCAACTTTTTTGTTTAAGTGCCAGTCTAATGATATAAGTCCACACATTCAAAGCAAATCATCAATATCAATCTTTTTCCAGATAACAACGATCTGGAGAGCACCGTGACATTAAGATTTACCGCCACTTACGCAAATTGGCAGTTATGCTTTGTTTTGAACTGCGTAGTCGTACAATGTCTACTAACCCAAATTGATTGCGGCGGTTGATCTGTCGGTTTCTGTACAAACCGCAGACACAGTTCACTATCGTTCGACGCTGAGGGTTAAGGGGCTAAAAATATTGAACCACAACTATTTTTATCCGCGCGTAATCAACATTGTGGATAAATAATCCATCTTTTGGAATGGAGACAAGCTTCGTTGCGATTACATGCATGCTATTTGCGAACAGCTGAGCTGAGATTACTTCCGAGCCTCCTCTTACTCGACTCAGTGACGCCATCAACTTAAACCAGTCTTTAGCGTATACCGAGCATAAGAGGGACATTCATCGTAAGCTCGTCGATGAATGAAAGTGAGACGTTCAATTACTATACCACTTCTTCGTCATCGCTGCACTATGGATCGGAAACGAAAAATTTGCGACAGAAATCCAAAAAACGTTCGTTTTTTGCTACCATGGATGGACAAGGAAGGATTGAGGTTGATTTTTGTTCTTTATGAAAGCACTTGGAATTTTGTCGCGAAATTTCGATTTCCGGCCCATAGTGCGCTGTTCGTTCACGAAACGGAATGCAATCACGTGGTGCATTCCATTGCGACGGTCAACAGTCCTGCTAGGTGGATTCGTTGCTCTTCGCACGCTAGGCGTAATAATTTCTGCCTCATCGGTTTCTTCACTGCTAACCTATTACTTCACATGGCTTGGCTATTTTTGCACACCGCTTCCTCTTAGCCATACCATACCTTGATCTAAAACTCCATTCACATGCTTTTCGCGGTGCTGTTTGCCACTACGTACAAGCTGCTCGATCAGCTGCTGGACCAGTGCACTTGACACACCACCGTCTTTGTCGCCGCAGTGTCCGTCTTTTAGTACCCCTTCACGTGTTTCTGATAACGTGTTTATGTTTGAGATTTAATCATCATCATAGACGTAAACAGGGTTTACAACGAAATGGAATTAGCTGCGGAATGACAAATCATTGCTCTCAAAGCGGTCAATCAGTTGATGAATATGATATGGTACATGCGAACGATATACTGGAGCTAAAAAAGGAAATCGCTATCATCCAACGCACTTTTGCCGACCAGAGTGATCGCACTGCTAGTACGATCAATGATAGTCCTCCTTTGGCTCGATCTTCCCCAAAGTCAAATAGAAAATTGATGCATGGCTCGAAGTGCTCCAATAATGGTGCCTCGATTTCATCTGTACCTCAGGACAAATTTTGGCTATTCTTCACTCGATTGAGAAATTCACCGATAGAAAATTTTTAAATCTTCCGATTATGAAAATATAAACCGAATATTGATTTCTAGCGAGAAAAAATCCGATGTTCCTTCTATTTCTATAATCTGCTGCCTTGGGCATAGCGTGCGATTGCTTTATTAGTTCTTCTAGATATTTCCTCAAATATTCCTCCATAAGTTTTTTAGGGATTTCATAAGTGTTAATTTAACGGATTTCATTAAAAATTCCTCGAGGATTTAACCTGAAAATTCTCCAAAAGTTTTGCATAGAAGTGGTTCAAGTATTCGTCCAAGTAATAATTCGTGGAATGTATATGGGAATTATTATATAAATTCGTAAAGATTGTTGAAGGTTTTCAGAAACCTGAAAAAATAAATTAATAGTACCTTCAAAAATTCTATTTCTCCAGGACTTGCTTCAAGGACTTATCCAAAAACCACCCTACGAGTTACTTGAATTTATTCAAGATTTTATGTAGAAGAAAATTCTCCACTGAAAATATTAAAAAAGTTCTCAATGAATTCATCCATTGGTTCTCAAAAAAAAAAGCTTAACTATTAATCTGAATAATTTTCTTCCAATTCCTTCAGCTTTTTTTTATTACGATAATTTATTCAATGCTGATCAGTATTCATCCACAGATTTCTCCCGGAATGGTTTTCGTTCACGAACTTTTTCAAAGAATCTTATTCAAGGATAGTTTAATTTTAGTTATTCGAGTTCTCTTGTGGTTTCTCCATGAATTCTCTTGTACATGTTGTTAGGAATTATTTCGGGAATTAATTCAGAAATTGGTCCAAGAAATTTCCAATCGTTTTTTTTTTCAGAGATCCCATCAATAAAATTGACCAAAACAAATCACAATGCATTATAAATACTCAAGAACTGTTCCACATTAACTTTCTTGAAGATGACTGAAAGAACTCATCTTAGTAATTCTTTTAGATTTTCTCCCTGTATTCACTAGAGATCTTACCAGGAACGTTTCAATACGTTTCTCAAAGGACAACTCCAGTAATTCCTAGCTTTATCCGTTCATTCAGGAATTCTTAAAAATGCTCTAACAATTTCACAAAAAATATATGCTATACTCTTAGGATTCATCATTGAACTCCTTCAATTTTGCTTCCAATAATTTCCGGAGGAAGTAGTTGGTGGGGATTTCCATATATTCCTGCTACCTTTTTCTAGCATCCCTGAAAGTATTTTTGAAAAATTATAAACTTTGTAAAGTTGTATGAGGGAAGTTCAGGTGATTTCTATTGCGAAATGTTAATGAAGTATCAACACATCTCCTATCCATGTTAATGATTTTACAAGCAAGCATGCTAAGCTGAGAAATGGTCTTCGTTCTAATAGGAATGCAAAGCCAATGATTGAAAAAGAAAAAAAAATGACAATTGTCATTTACCACGTGCGTAGCAATTTTGGATTTGCATTGCGATTTTCGAGAACTTTCTCATTATTGGTAAACATTGTAACATTATCGAGTAACAAATTTGATTTTGTGTTTAAAATAATTGAATAATCATTATTTGAAAAGGTTACGACAATGTTGGCTTCCGTGTTTGTCATGACAATTTTTCTTGTGATTGTTTCCCAATCCGCAAAAGTTGGGATAAACGGATGTCAGCGTGCTTGATTTGTAGTGTGTTTTGCGTCTGTTTTAATGACAATGTGATTCGTTGGTTTCGATATATCGTAACCTCGATAGGGGATATATACCAGTAGAGGTGCATCTTAGGGAAAACTGCTAAATCATAGTAAAAAAATCATGAAATATGTGATTTTAACGTATCAGTCGATAGCTTTCAAATCCATATATCAATGAAATGTATGAACATCACAATTCGTTTAATGTTTTCCTGCAAAAAGCTTTGCATCAACAATAGGAACACTTTTCTTTTAGTGGAGGCGTTGGGGACGGACCTGGTGTAGTAGTTAGAACACATGCCTCTCACGCCGAGGACCTGGGATCGAATCCCATCCCCGAGATAGTCACTAATGACATAAAAGATATAGTGACGACTTCCTTCCTTTTTGCAGCGTACATTTTAGAAAAATATCATATAGTCATTTTTTTATGCCAAACATGTCAAAACACTCCACTAAGGGAGGGTTTGACCTTTAACGCAATGAAAATAAAAATCGAATTACGTTATACCGAGGTATTACAATAATGGTGTTTGTCATGTTTGTTACAACTTCAAACGCTTTTGTAGGTGATTTTTTCTACGAATTTCGTACTTTAACGCGAAAAACCTAATTCACCGTTTTCAATTAGAATTCACTAAACAAGCTCAAAAATGTCAGAAATTAGTTTGGTTGTGGATTTCCAAATGTTTATACACCTATTACACTAGTTTACAGAGTAAAACAAATTGAATGGCCATTACCATCCGACCTCCATTTTTGATGTAAAATTGTGCGCTGATTCCAAAAATGAGGTTCAAGAATTTTTAAGTGGAACCGTTTTTTGAAATACACTAAGTGTAAGCTAAACAAATTTTCCATTGAATATCAGGATATGAGATCTCTGTTAAACTAACCACTTTTATAGTATAAATGATATTGTTGACAATTTTATCAATTTTCAGCTTTTTTTTTTGTTAGAATTTAGTCTTAAAATAAGGCAAAATAAAATAAATTTAAAAATTTTAATTTGAGCTACACTAAAAGTAAATAAAAGCAAATGATTCATCGATGGTTAACATCGGATGAAAATGGATCATTAAAATAACCAAAACGGCCGCTATGGAAAGCATAGATAGCGCCACCGTAGCCTTGTGTGTTTGACACAACAGCAATGCTGTCACAATGTTAAATCCCATATACAGTGGCGCCTTTGTTTTGATGCGGTGAGCACTTGCAAAAACAACCTTCAATGATCCATTGTAGAAGTTACGGTTACTCTTGTACCGAAATTGCACATTTTCTAACGCTGAATATTTAAAAACGCATTTTCCGTTACACAGAAAAAAATCCGTTCTCGTATCCGTGAACAGCAGACGTGAACTCGTCAACAACAAAAATACACCGTGAACTAGATCATGTTTATGTGACCATTTGTGGTAGTTCATGGTGTATTTTTGACAGTTCACGTTTTTCAGAATTCTTTTTTGAGCGTGTAGAGGCATTTAAAAATGAACAGAACTTTGCTGTGAATGGAGTGAATCATGTAAAAACAGAATCGTTTAATGAATAGTAACTAGTAGATTTTGAACAGTGTTTATTGAATTAAAATGCTTTTTGAAGTTTCTTAATTTGAGGAACCACAAAAACATCTTTTTTTATCTTTGCATCCGACAGGTTTGAAAACACTGATTTCAAGTACTGAGTCGCATCGTAATAGGCTGTTTTCATCACGCCAATCAAACGGCCTACTTTCCTGCACTGAAGTATGCAGTGCGGATATAGTCATTACACAACTGAAACCGGTGCTTTAATGATTCATTACGCAACGCTTTCTCATTACGCAACTGTTTTGAGTTGCGTAATGAATAACACAATTTTTTTTTCAGAAATTGTACAACAATGGTGAATGCATCCCGATATAATTTCTGATACCCTTAAGTGGTATTCTATGAAATTGCAAAAAATGATGTGCGTAACTCGTTACAGAATTCAATTATTACAGCACTCGTCGCAATTATCCAACGAGGCTTGCCGAGTAAAAATCATCATTCCACAACTTGTTGCAAACCGGTCAACATTACAACGACTTTCAAATCGGAGCAGATTTTTCAATTATGTTGGTTGTTATTGATCTGTTTGAGCAACAACGCCATTTTTTTACATGTTATGCATCCGGTAGAAATCAAGATCAAAACTTATTTAAAATGATTGTTTTCTCGGGTCCCGAGCGTCGCAGCTAATATGTGAATAGTGCGCTGTGTTCATAAAAATCGAAAGAATGCAGCGCCACACTAAAAAAAACTGATTTCAAAATGTTGCGAGTTGATGCGCATCGCGAATCTCACTGGCGCGATCCGGTTTGGTGGCGGTGCGACAATATTTTCAACGTGAACCAGCGGAATGGATGGTTTGTCGTTTTCCTGATGTAACAAAACTGCTTAATAGAGAAGTATTTTCAAAACTTTTCATGACGACATCTGTATGCAATAACTTGTATCTCAGGGGATACTATGTTTCGTTTCTTCAAGCGTGATTCTATCCAATTCGGCTTCATTCTCGTCATACTCTACCTGGTTATCCACATCAGATTCCACAGAAGCTTCTCTTGTCCGCTTCGGACAAACCAGATACGGATCTGAGTCATGTTGAACCGGCATGGAAATCCGCGAAGTTTGTTTAGTTAGGAGCCATCCACAAATTACGAAAGGGCTTATGAGGGAGGGGGTTTGACGTTTTCTTACACTCCACACAAAAAAAAATCTGATTCGTTTGGAAAAATCTTACATAGGGAGGAGGGGGTTTAATCTCACGTAATTTGTGGATGACCCCTTATGGGACAACCATTGGAAGAACGGTTACTGCGCAGTCATCACTGGCTTATGCATGATGATCATCATCTTTTTTGTCAATAATGTTGAAATTCCCAACACCAGTAAATCTCGAGTTTCAATGCATTTACAAAAAAAGAAGATCATAACTTTTACAATTTTCAGCCGATTCCAACAACGGATAAACTTCTTTCTTTTTTTATATTTTTTTTGGTTTAGCTAAAAGAAATTTTTTTAACAGTTTGTTTCTTACATTCCATATTGCTTGAGAATTAATTTTACAAGCAAAAAAAATCTTAAACAACTGAAAAGTGATTATACCGATGAAAAATTGTGTTCTAGAGGTCGAAAGGAAATTTTATTAGTGTCATTTGGAGAAAAGAGATAATAATTCGGTGCACTTGATCCTGAGATATTAGCGTTTAACACAAACTCACATTTTGAATGTATCTCAACAACGGTTCTACATAGGATTTTTTCGACCGCATTTGCGGATTCAGCACACGATTTTATATGGAAAATGATAATCAGCTCATCGAGTTCAAAAATGCCGTAAACTAGTGTATCAATGTTACTACAAAACCGACAACTGAAGACCTAAACACAATGATAGCGGAACGGCTACGGAATGCGGAACCGGTTCGCCAGCATGAACTATAACATGCCTGTCGACTCAGTGTTGGTTTACTTTCATTTGTTAAGAGTTCAGATGGTGTGATCCATGCTAGCCAACCGGTTTCGCTTTTAGTAGCCGTTTGGGCCTTGACTTTCATTTATATGAAAAGTAAAATTTTAAAATGTGAAGTTATAAATTTTAAATAAACATCTTCAAAAAAGAATGCTTTTCCACAAAACTATTAATGTTATCCTGTCTTACGGTTTCTTCTTCTCAAAACTAATCATTCATTTCGATCGTTTTTGCTTGATCTATATCTGTGGTGGAATTCGAATGCATACAGTCATAAGTCGATATAACGTAATCTATTCATAACGTAACTCGATATAGCGTAATTTTTACCTCGATGTAACGTAACTTTTTTGACCCCCATTTCTTTTTGCAGTGTTTATTATAGACATGATTTATAAACTTAAAAAAAACATACTTGAAGATTCAACCAAGTCAGAACAATACAAGCTCTTGCTATCACTCAATAGAGTCATAAATCGAAATCAAGTGAGTTAGCTATAACGCTATGTATAGGCTAAATTTTAAAACAAATATTTTCTCATTGAAGTATATTTGTATGAAAAGTATCATCCTTCTTTATATTTATTGGATTTACGGTACCGCTGAAACCAGGCCTGCTACAAACTTCAGTTTTCAATGAACAGTTCAATAAGTATTGATTAATTTACTTTTGACACTTTACACCAACATTGTGCATTCGCGTCAAAGTTAATATTTACTGACTTCGCATTCAAAAAACTTGATAGAACTCATCTTAGACCAATGTGTTGCCGGGCTGTCACCGCCGATTTATTTAACGTCGAAAATGGTTATATTTTACCAAAAAATGCTCAAAGAAATGTTTAGGTTAGGTTTGGGAATTCCTACATATATTCTTCAAATAAGTTTTCCAAGAATTTGGTGTTTCTTCTTAAATTCATTCACGGATTTCAACTGAAACCATTCCTAGGATTCCTCTAATAATTTATCTATTGAGTTTGTTGAAATATATATAAGGATTCCACCAGACTTTTTTTTTTTGGATTACCGCCTTGAGCAATTCCATCCTAAAATTCTTCTGTAGTTCCATCAAGAAATGGTTCAACATTCCTCCAGGAATTTCGTCAGGACTTCCACCAGAAATTATTCGAAAAAATTCTCCCGGAAAATGTTTGAGACAGGTTTTTTTTTTCCTAATTTCAAGGAATTTTGAACTCAAGGATTTCAAATGTCTCCAACAGTTTCTCAAAAGATATATCTATGACTCCTACTATGCCTTTGATAAAAAAATGCTCATCAAGTAATTTACGCAGGATTTCAAGTGATAAATTCGTCAAGTGGATATGCCTACGACACCATTAAGTTGTTTCCGTAGTTCATGTTGGTATTTGTCTAAAAACTCATTCGTAAATCATTCCAGCAAAGTTTCATTTTTTTCGGCGGCGCTTTTTGAGAACAATCTAGTAATTATCAGTGGAATACTCTAGGAATTTCTAGAAAAAATCGTAGATATAAAGCATTCGAGAGTGTTTGGCATGAAGGTTTGATTGTAAAATTAAAAAACTTTAATTTTCCAACATACATTGTTTGAATAATTCAAAGTTATCTGTCAAATCGTACACTTCAGATTAATTATCAGAACTCCAGGTCTGAAAGACTTCCTGTAAGAGTTGGTGTTCTTCAAGGCAGCATTTTGGGACCAATATTATACAATATTTTTACATCTGACTTACCTGAGTTACCTCAGGGATGTCAAAAATCTTTGTTTGCGCATGACACAGGCCTCTCCGCCAAAGGACGAAGCCTGCGTGTCATCTGTAATCGATTGCAAAAAAGTTTGCATATATTTTCTTCATACTTGCAGAAATTCAAGATTTCTCCTAATGCTTCCAAAACTCAACTAATAATATTCACACATAAACCAAAAGCTCTTTATTTGAAACCTTCAAGTAAACATGTTGTCACGTTGAGAGGGGTTCCAATAAATTGGTCAGATGAAGTTAAGTATCTAGGGCTCATGCTAGATAAGAATTTAACTTTCAAAAATCACATTGAGGGCATTCAAGCCAAATGTAATAAATATGTAAAATGTCTCTATCCCCTTATTAATATAAAATCAAAACTTTGTCTTAAGAACAAGCTTTTGATATTCAAACAAATTTTCAGGCCAGCCATGTTGTATGCTGTACCAATATGGACTAGCTGTTGTTATACCAGGAAAAAAGCTCTGCATAGAATTCTCAAAATATTTTTTTGAAAATGATTCTAAGGCTTCCTCCCTGGTATAGTACCAATGAGTTACATAGAATATCCAATGTTGAAACATTGGAACAAATGTCAAATAAAATAATTAATAATTTCAGGCAAAAATCGTTACAATCTTTTATTTCCACGATTAATTCGTTGTATATTTAGGTTAAGTTTGGTCAAGTAATTTGAAAGCGTGTTTTTTTCTCTTATAAGCAGGTGAAATCAACTCACCTGTAAAAAATTTAAATTGCTACGGCAAATGAAATGTTAATAAAATCTTAAATTTGTTTTATCAAATTAGGATGATAGAAAATATACAGCAATTTTATTATAAACTTCTGCATTTTATTATAAACGTACTACTTTAATTTCTTCAAGAATTTCATGTAACGAGAAATCCTTCATTGATTCCCCCAGAAATTTCTTAAGAAGGTTCTCAACTGGTTCTACTAGTGGTTTCTCCAGAAATATTTAATTTATTTTCTTGACGAATACAAAGATTTTATATAACAATGTATTCAAGAATTTCTCCAAAATCTGATATAGTTTCCGAATCGCCCAGAGAATACTCACGGAATACCGCGAATAGTTCTATCAGCTATTTCTTTAACTCTTCCATGGGAAATTCTTCAAGATTTTCATGCAAAATTTATTTACCCTAAAATTCTTCCGAAAAAAATTTAAATGAGTTTGTTTAAAGTTTTTAACTATGAGTTTTTGTATGAACTAATCATAGTACAATTCTTTAATTTTCGTTATAGTCTCCTTCATAATTGTTTCCAGGTTTCTCGCAACATTTATCTAGAGAATCCATCAATACATTTGATTGTAAACGTTCAGACTGTTGTAGAAATGTTCATGAGCTGCTAAACATTTTTTTAAGATTCCTGAAAAAAATCTTTTAGAGTTTCTCCGCTTATTTAAGGGTTCCTCTAAACCTCTCCGGATTTTTCTATAGCATCTAAATACATTTTTAAAATGATTACTCCAGCAATCTCTACTTAGCTGTGAAATGTAAGCAATAAAACACAAAAAAAATAAAACAGGGAAAAATATTGAGAAAAAAAATGTAAAAAGGCTGAAAATGCCTGCCAAATGAATTTCATAAATTTTAGATTTATTTTCTCATCAACAAATACCCATTAAAAAATATACTTTGTTTCGATACAACGTAACGAATATAAAAATCGAGTTACGTTATATTGAGGTATTACTGTATTTGGGTACACGCCCCTAGCTCTGCCCCTGATGAACCACTAACCCGCACGTTCGAGAGTGAGAAGTTTTGTCAGCCTTCCAAGAAATCTGTGGTGTTAGTCCCCGTGAATCAATGGACACTTGCACCGTGAACTAGGTTCCACACAACATGAGCATGAGATGTTTTTCCGCGCGCGATTTTGATTGGTTTGATGATATTGCATTTTTTTTCCCTGGAATGTCGTTTGATAGTAACCATCGCGTTCGCGATCGCATACTGCACCAGAATTATGCAATGCTCGAACCAAGGTATATTGAAGAAAGGTACAGCAATCTAAGCAGTCAGTGGATGCGGGGAGTGGTAAACAGTGGGGAGAAGAAAATGACATCTGGCCGGTCGGCCAGCTGGCGAGTTCGTTGATGTGATTTTCTCCTCTAAAGGTTGCCTGTGGTTGCTATCGTTTCGCATAGGATTGTTTATTATTGATATTAACGCTTTGGTAATGAAAAAAAAATCTCAAAGCATCTTCAAGTAAGTTCTTTGATATAAGGTATTATCTGAAATATTATTCTAATTTTACTGTTTTCAGATTAACAATGAACTCTACGGAGCAAAATACCCAGTAAAGAGTTGCTTTCTTGCAGAAGACCGGCCAGGATAACCGCAGAATGTATAATGGAGGCTGTAACCCGTAGGTATATGGCGATGGTCAACGATAGTAAGAGAATGCTCACCGAAATTTCACGTTATGGCGTTTTATCGGCTGATCAAGGGATGAGGAGAGTTATGAAATTATTGACGATACCATTGACTAACCATTATTTTTATTTTTAGCAAACAAAACTAATCGTAACAGGTAAATGGCAATGTAACACCGATTAAGCTGTCGAATGCGATAGTTCTCTCTCTAAATGGGTGCCGGTTATACATGGATGCCGTTTGACTATAAAATGAAATGGAAGCTTTCCTTTTTATTTTTATTTTTCAGAAATGTGGCTTAATTAAATGGCTTTGATCTGTAATACATATAAAGCTCAATAAAATGCAATTAAATTATGTATGAAATTGTTTGATATTTTGATGCACTCCGTTTTTTTTTCATTGTCAATTGTCGTTGTGTTCGCATACAGTGTCTTACCGATTTTGGCAACAAGGCTCGATTTTTATGTTGCCAAAATTGGGATGTTGCCAAATTCGGGAATTTTGAAATGCTTGTGTTTTTATCATTCTAATTTCTAAAAGTATCAGAAAATGCATGGCAATTACTACGAATGATGTAAAAAATGTCTGGCAGCCTTCTTCAGTTCAGCTTCTGATTTAAAAGCAGAAACATGTACTGATTATATGCGCCATCTGAAAAGCACACTTGTTCTACACAGTACAAGCGTGGTATTACTTCCAGTGGCCATTTGCGACTGTTCTAGAGCGCAAATGTGCTTTAAAACCAGACCATATCAAAAGTAGCAGATTATGAATACGGTTGAGGATCCTTTCGGGTGGGTTTATTTTAGAGATTTTTTGAACATAGAGCGCAATTTTGATGACCACACGTCTGAATAGTGAAGAAGGTTCTAAGTGAAAAAAGTGGAAGTTTTTCTAAATAACTTCTTACTATCAATGTTATCACGGTTGAAATGTAATGTCAACTTTTTTATCAAGACTGGCACCGAGAAATAGAGTTAATGACGAGTTCTTATCAAGCATTATGATCATTTGCTGAGATTCGGGAAAAATCAAGCTGAGAGTTGCAAAATTAATTATTAGAGGGGCTTTCCTGAGCCGAGTGGTTAGAGTCCGCAGCTACAAAGCAAAGCCATGCTGAAGGCGTGGGTTCGATTCCCGGTCGGTCCAGATTTTTTTCGTAATGGAAATTTTCTTGATTTCCCTGGGCGTACTTGCCATACGATATACGCATGCAAAAATGGCAACTTTTGGCGTAGAAACTTCTTAGTTAATAACTGTGGAAGTGCTCATTGAAACTAAGCTGAGAAGCAGGCCCTGTCTCAGTGAGGACGTAATGTCAAGAAGAAGAAGAAGGATTGGAAGATATTTCTTGAAACAAAAAATCATGTTATAGAAGAAATAATGTGTGAAGAGCAACGCGAGGAGTTATATTCAAACTGAAAGTTATTGAAAATTTTGCTGCCGAAATTTCAAATTTCATTCATTTCAATGCGTTTCATTTTTCAAGATTTATTTATTAGATTTTTTTACGAACTCGTCAAGAAACTGCTTGCAAAATCTCTATTGTGCATATGAATTTACTCAAGGATTTCACCATTTCATGCTTCTGGTAGAAATACAATCGCTACATGTATCTCTAATGTTTTGATTTGTTTTCTGTAAGATTCTGTAACATCCGTAAAAATGAAAACGGATAGCAAAAAAATGTAGCTTAGATGCGGAGTCATTGGAAAAAAATTGTAGTACAGGTCGGACTCGATTATCCGGAGTATCGATTTTTTTTCACTTCGGATAATCGAATTCTCCGGATAATCGAATCACTGAGAAAAAAATGAAATCTTCGATAAAAGAACATACATATTATCGTTTTTTTGTTGTTTTATTTATATGACGCGGTGGTGTAACCTGAAACTATTTCTAGAAAAAGTAGGGGTCTTTACAAGAATAAAAATTTTTTTTTGACCAGCATACACAACAACAGCTTTTTTAAACCCCCCTGTTTTTAAATATATTCAAAACTGCAAAACCATTCATGTTGTATATTGCAATACCAAATTATCTCAGATTTATGCATAAATATTGAAAAACAAGAACATCAAAAATCAAATTCCGGATAATCGAGTCTAAAATTCCGGAGATTCGAATCCCGGATAATCGAGTCCCCTGATAATCGAGTCTCCGGATAATCGAGTCCGATCTGTAATCATTTATTTTTTCTTCTTTTTAAGGCCAAACCTCCAATTTTCAAGAGCACGAATCTGGAGATCCAAAAATCCGTTTAAGCTGAAAACTTAATCGATTGGTCACTAGCTAGTGGTGATCAATCGATTAAGTTTTCAGCTAAAACGGGTGTTCGGTTCTCCAGATTTGTGCTCTTGAAAATTTGAGGTTTGGCTTCGATTCATCTTCACCTTAATTGTAGAGAAGAATCATATAAATGTTAACAATGGCCAAAGAATTTTGAGCATGGGCTTTATACTCACTCTTAGAATTCTTCTAAAGAAGTTCTACTTCAAAACCCATTCTCAACAATTTGCCCAAATTGTCAACTAGTGTTATGAACAAACTTTCTCGATGTTTTCCTCAATAACTGTTACTAAAATTCGTACAGAAATACCCAAAAGAAATCATTCATCAATTATTCAATAAAATCTTCTACGGATTAACTAATCAATGATCACGTGACAATTTGAGGATCTTCAAACCACCACACATAATCCGATTTGTACATTAATTACAAGCACATAACAATAACAAAACATTAACGATGAACACAGTAAAGCTAATCATCTTAACATTTGATGCTTTTATAACACTTGTTTTTACTGTTGATTACTATTCTATTCCACCAAATTATTATGCCTTTAAACAATGTAGTATTTATTTTTACAGCTTGCCTGCTTTATGTCAATTCCCCTTTGAAATATGCGCGTTTTACTTATAAGTACATTCAACATTAGCTTTCTAAGCTCGCAATGGTCACCAACATTTTCATTTTGACTTATTTTTGCTTTGTTTGAACTCACAATATTAGGTTTCAGTGCTTAATTATCATTTGAAAATATTATTCCATGTGTTGCCAAAATCGGGAAGAAATTGTTGCCAAAAACGGGTGTTGCCAAAATCGGAGGTAGACAAAAGCGGGTGTTGCCAAAATCGGGAAGGCACTGTATTTCAGAATTCTGAGCATGGACATTTTTAACACCCCGGGGGTGGGTGGATGATTTCTTGTATGATATTTCCACTGTTTTTGTATGAGCCGTAACAACTTGAGGACACCCACCCATCCCCTTCAGCGTTATGAGATCTGTGAATAAGCTCTTGTGTTTTGTTAAGCTCTGTCTTTTCCCGTGCAACTCCTGCGTGGCGAAAATCCACTGTAAATCGCAGTTATTTTGTAATTCGAGATTGGCATGATGCTGAGTGTGTACTATGGAAGCGTTCCAAAAAATTTCAAACAACTGAAAACACAACTGACGTTTTCCAAAAACAAATTGAATTGAGGGGAAATATCTTTTAGTTTCATGGCTTGCTGACCTACTTGAGCACAACGAACCAGCTAGCTGTCATCTTTTTCTCCAATATGGCGGAATGCTCTATTTGACACATCGAACTACCTCCCTTCTAAATACCTTGGCTCGAACCGAACATACGTGTTCTCTAGCACTATCGCGCTCGATGGCCTCCAGCGCAAGAAAGGATAGTCTCTTAACAGATAAGTACTTACACGGTTTCCCCATTTTCGGTAGGGTAACTGCTGGAGTACAATCCGACGATTTTGCCCGACATTTTACCGGAAAAACTCATACTGATAGTGGCGTTGGTGTCTGGTTGTAGAACTGCCGAGATGGGGACGTTAAGCTGGAGGAATTCTCGTTCCAAGTCGAACTGCGGTGTCTACACAGTGGAAAATAATGATGTGAATACGAGGAATGCAAACGGTGACAGTTGTAAAATATTACAAGTGTTATTGGTGTAAAAGAAGTTTCCAGTTTAAGCGACGGATTTGTGATGGTAAGCCCATTACTATGCAGTACTATCGTGCGGGTTGTGCTCACTACTGAAACATCGATGGAGACTCTTCCGGTAAATGTGCCTTCGTCAAGATTCGGATGGAGCCACAAGTCATAGTGCAGCGGAATGACATCATTTGGCAGGCGGTAATAATCCTAAAATTTAAAGAAACAAAACTTAATAAGAGACGAAATATAGACATCGAAGTCGGAAACGAACCGGCGGTAGTGGAGCTTCAGTAGTCGTGGCCATCGTAGTCGTAGTTGTTGGAGCCGGAGACGTGTCCATCGAAGGGGTGGTCGTTGGAGTTAACTCGAATGTGGTTTGTTCCATTTCGGAAGTGGTCGTCGGAGACGGCGTTGATGATGCGTCCAGTTGAGCCCGAAGGTCGTCAATTTCGGCGGCTTGGTCATTTTTCTGGACGGCCAGCACTGTGGTCGAGATTACAAAAGCAAACAGGACCACGCTGAGGATCGTGATGACCTTGTTTGCCATCATGGCATCTGCAAATGAAGGTGCAATGGGCTTGTAATCATCAATCGTTATCTTTCTGGAGTATAAAGACGATGGGTAAGACACAGGAAGTGTAAAAAAGATGAATAACCTCGACGGTGAATGTCAATCAGTATCTTCTATGAATCTCGCCAAACGAACAATTGACAGTCATATGAATCTGCGTTAGAGATAACTAAAAAAAATCTTGCTGGAAATATCAATTCAAAGAGGTATTAAGCGCACTTGGCAGATTAGATAGCTTATATAGGCAAAATGGTTCGAATTTTGTTACAACGATTCCACTACCGGATCCTAACAAGCAAGCACGTATGATCTTTGTTGGCACGATGTCACATAGGCGCCATGTCCATTTATCATGATGGAAATACCAGTATTCAAATGATAATAGCAGAGTCACTACGATGATGTTCAAATCGTTCCATTTTTCACTAAAAAGACTCAAACTCAGACTTCACAAAATCTAGCAGTACTGTAGCTCCCCAGGTATTGCTGTAGGCTTTATCGAAATGTGTGACACATTCATTTGTCACACACTTATATTGGACATTCGTTAGTTCATTGCGCTGGCGCTGCTGCACAACAGAGCCATAATGAAAGCAGCTGAGTTCGATTTAAATCTTGCGAAAATATCTGGCTTTACCGTGGAATATCTTCGGTCAGGCACATGTACATATGAGTTCAAAAGTGATAACATTGATAAGCTTTCAACGAATTATTGTGGAATTGTCTATAGAATGTGTTCCAGACTGACGCTTCTTCTATTTCTATTTGACATTACGTCCTCACTGGGACAGAGACTGCGTTTTAGCTCAGTGTTAACTGAAAGTCTTTGCCAAACTTGACATTTTCGCATTCATATATCGTGTGGCAACGTTTCTGTGACCACAACGACGAATTTCATCAGAAGCCGTATGCAGAATAGTGAGCGGTACAGGGCATCGAGAGCTGAAGAAAAGCGAGTGCACTGCACAAAGAAAGTTTGAGAGCTGAAGCTCATGATAACATGAACCGGAACGATAAGCGGAGATTTGAAGCAACGGCCAACTGCGCGTGTCACAATTCCGTACCGCTATGTGCAATGATCGAGAGGGGAAATTGCTTACAGATAAAACGGCGGTGGCTGCCAGGTGAAAGGAGCCCTTTGAACAGTTGTTGAACGGTGGAAAAGGAGATGTAACGAGGAACAGTGTGAATATTGTAGAAGACGGTCAAGCTGTAATTCCACCGTTAATAGAAGAGGTTAAAAAGGCTGTCAGCGAACTGAAAAACATCTAAGCTGCTAGGAAGGACGAGATCCCGGCCGAGCTTCTCTACCGCGGAAGTGAGCAGTTTAACCAATCAATCCACCGAATACTTATGAAGGTATGGGAGGACGAATAAATCCCTACCGGTTGGGTGTATAGCCTCATACGCCTAATCTACATGAAAGGGCACAGACGAGTGCGCCAATAACGCCGCTCGATAACGGACCTTGCAAATGATCTTACACTGAGCCAGAAATGGCGTACGAATTTCATAAGAGAACGCCCTTTGAATTGATTTTTTGACTGGTTTTCTCTCTTTCATAAGATTCTTATGAAACACAAAACGTCCGATATTCACAAGAAATTCTTGTCGTTATCATTAGAGTTCTTATGAACATCTTTATTTTCCAAAATTCAAAGAGCGATTCTCTAAATACATAATGGTTCTAAAGAATTCCATAATTGATATCTATGAACCATCATAAGAGAATCTTATGATATTACAGTCGCCTCTCCACATCTCGATATCGAAAGGATCATCGAGATAGGGAGATATCGAAACAAAGAACAAAATCTTGATGAATACTAGATTGAAAAACACTCCGTTGCCAAGAAAGTAATACACAAACAGACGTCATTTTGCGCTCCTAATTTGTTTTGAATCCCAAAACTTTGGTCTAGTAACCTTCGATATTGATCATATCGACATACGGAGAGAAAGTTGAGAACGAAAAATCAACAGAAACACATCGAGATATGGAGATATCGAGATCAGGAGGATATCGAGATATGGAGAGTGAAAATGTATGCAGACTGAAGGGACTTATGAAATCATCGACATAGGGAGAGATATCGAGATGTAGAACATCGAGATGTGGAGAGTCGACTGTATACCCATTTATATTATGGACGCAATGATCGATGGAAGTTCACAAGTTATTCTTATGAGTCTCATTAGATGCTTCTTATGTCTTTATTCCACAAGAAATTCATATGAAATTCTTACGTGTTTTTTAAAAGGAAGTCGACTGTTTTTCACAAGTGTTACTAATCGTTGTCATACGCGCGCTTATGAATCTCAATCGTGAATATTATGTTATTATCATCGCTCCACGTGATTCATAAGATTTTCGTATGAAATTGTTAAGAAAATCGTACTTCATTAGATTATCTTATAAAAGCCAATGATCAATGCTTATGACAACCAAAAAAGAGTTTCATATGAAATTATTTCTGTCTATGTAATGAGTATTGTTTCATAAGTCTGTAGTGGAATTTTATAAGTTTCTCGAATGAAAAACAAAATACTTCTTATGTCGTTATTCCATAAGAAAATCTTGTGTTCCTCATACGTTCCGTTTCCTCAGTGATTTCGGGAGTATAAATTCATGATAACAATGGTTCAATCGCCTTGACTTGATTTGTCAGTGAATCATCGATTTATTCTCGGCGAGAAATAACGTACAATCGAATTGCCAGATTGTCCAGACGGTTCGATCATTTTACTGGCCATCGACCATCTTCTGCGGACTCTAAAATATACTTTTAACATATGGAACACAAAAAAACCTAAAACTAACACCTTACAATCTTCTAGCCGTTTATTACCCACCATCTGTTTATTCATTTCAAGGTAGCGGACGATTTAGTGAAAATAAATGAGCTGTGACAGGTAATGTCGGAACATGGTTTTCCGGCGAAACGACTAACGCTGATACATGCAACGCTAGATGGGGCCTTCCTTAGTCGAGTGGATAGATTCTGGGGCTACAAAGCAAAGCCATGCTGGGTTCGATTCCCGGTCGGTCCAGGATCTTTTCGTATTGGAAATGTCCTTGACTACCCTGGGCATTAGGGTGCGGCTTATTTTTCAAAAGTTCTCAAAACCAAAAATTCGTGTGCTCTACTGAATTCAAATCACATTAAAAGAAAAACCTCAAAATCTGAGCCAAAAATATTAACATTACTAGCAATCGTTAAATCGTTTTTTAAATGGGCAGAGTATTCCATACTTCTTGGCTATTTTCTTGATAACATTGTCGATGTGAGCATCGAACTTTAATCTGTCATCAATAATCACGCCAAGATATTTAATTTCGCGCACGCGATCAATTGTCTCATCATCAATTTGTATTGAGACGTCTATATTTGTTCGATTCCGCGATATCAACATAAATTTAGTTTTACTTATATTCAATTTCAACTGTTTGTACTTCAACCATCTACTCAGAGAACTTAAATCTGCATTCATTTGTGCAACGGCATCATAAAGATTTTTAGCCGCAATGAGTATCACGGTATCATCTGTAAAAAGATTTATGTCACAAAAACGTAAAACTCGTCGCATGTCATTTATATACATAATGAATAAAACGGACCCTAATACACTCCCCTGTGGTACGCCAAGGCTGTTCACCACGGGGCTCGAAACAGAATCATTGAAAGCAGTCCGTTGGGTTCTATCAGTTAAATAGCTCTCAAACCATCTATATGCAGAACCCGAAAATCCAAAGCGCTTGATTGTTCTTAACAACAAGGGCCGAGTAATCGTTTCAAAAGCGCGTTTGAGAGTATACAACAATAATATGTACCGGAAAACGGGGTAACTTTAGTCGATATCTGGAAGAAAATCTGAATGTTTCTACATTCTGTATAGAAGATGTTTTTTTTTATATTTTTAAAACAAGTACTGTAACGATTCATTTTAAATGTACTCATAATTTTTCATTTAATCGAAAGTCTTTTTTCGGTTTTGGGGTAACCTTGACGATGGGTATGCAAACACATGAAAATCGACAATTCAACTATTGTTTGGCTTCATAACCTTGTTTGGAGAATGTTAATAGAGAACGTGGATTAGATTTGGTCATGAAATAATAGAATTTATTTATAAATTCGCATAAAAAAGTGTTTTACCCAGACAACCATTAATGTTTACAAACAATGTCGTTTACTCATACAAATTGCATCTCATCCATTCTGGTTATCTGGGTAAGTTCAAAAGTACATTGATAGCGCTTCTTGAATTTAGATTTAGATTGTATCGTGCTTAGTACCTCTACTGTTGGGACATTTACCCTATTGATCTCATCTTCAATCAAAGGCAGGCATGGACTTATCCACGGTCTTCTTCTATCCTCGACTTTCTTTTTCTTTTCTGCTCTAAATGCGGGCAATGTTTACATTAAATGACATCCGGACCAACATCCGGACAACGAATGTTCACAGGATGAACACGAAGTGGATGAATGCACAACGAAATCGTTCATTTTTTTGTAAACACGGCCCACAGTAATGGTTTTCTTCCTGCTGGAAGTTGCAGCGTGACGTCATCGTGGATTAGTTCATTGTAGAATTCGTTCTCAATTGATCAAAGCAAGCCAAGAAAAACATCGCATCTGTATCGTTCCATGAGTCTCTGTACGTGCCATAAATTCTTTTGTTCTCATGACTTTTACTGTGCGCCGTGTGTTGGTGCTGTCTCGCTCTCTCTCACGGGCAACTTGAAAACAGGGCGCACAGTAAAAGTCAAACGTTTTATGGCATGCATAGGCTCATGATCGGAAATGTTTCACAAGTTGTAAAATGTCTGATGAATAGGCCTTTCCACGAAACGTTTCAAAACAGCAGTTCACGGAGCACTTTGACAGTTCTTCTATGGACCAATGCATGAGTTCACTATCTGACGTTTGAGCGGTGCCGTGTTATCTACGGGACCATGGTAACGAGTGAATACGGCACCGCTCAAACGTCAAATTAGTGAACTCGTGCATTGGTCCATTGAAATTACAGATCCGTGTATGGACCTATGCACGAGTTCACTAATTTGACGTTTGAGCGGTGCCAAATTCACTCGTTACCATGGCCACATAAATAACACGGCACCACTCAAACGTCAAATAGTGAATTCGTGCATTGGTCCATACACTGGTTCTCGCCCTATGTAAACAAGTACATACACGGACATGTCACATGAAAAGGTCTATAGCAGAGCAGCAGCAAAGGAGAGCCCCAAAGTGAGAGCGGTAATGAAACCGAGAGGGATTCGCGATAAGGGCCTATCTGACAATTCAATAACAATGAGAAAATAACCAATGAAATCTCATGTGCAATTTTTAATCCCAATTGGAGAAAATATACTAAAACTTTAACCTTTTCACTTTAATACACATTTTATAAACCTAGTTTTGAAATCCTCATCAATACCACACACATCTCCTACAATTTCCCTAGCTATTTCGTACTAAAAAATATTATAAGGTATCGCCTTAAACGCACTGAAGAATGCCAGTATCGTCCAATGTTATGAGCCTGTAATCGATATTATTTTCAGTGTCGCCTATTACTTTTGCGCCGTGTTTACATTCTGGTTTCAATTAAGCCCGCCATGTACGCCTTGTTTATTTTTTTTTTTTCAGTGTCGCCTTTTACTCTCGCCGTGTTTTGATTTCGATTTCAGATGCGCCCATCACTTTGATAAACAAAAACACAGGCGTAATCAATAAAGTGTGTGGTTTGGCATGAGGTGAAGTTTCGTCTTCTACAAAATTGCGTTTTTTGAATAGTTAAATTATCGATAGGGGAAATGTTCATGTGCAGTGAATAGACATTTTCTTAAATTGTGTGCATTTTGTCAGTTTCGCCTGATTCGCGAATCTTTCTAGAAACCCATTATTCTCGCTTATTTACCATTGGAGGTCGGTGCTTAACTTTACTGGAATGATAAACAATCCCTGAATATTTTATATCAATAGTGTCTCCAGGTTTGAAGCTTCTTCAAATGGGTTTAATCATGCACTGTTAGCCCCCCGATATAATCGGAGCTGTAGCAGTAGACGATAAACAGGCTCTCATGATGTGTAGCTGATCATGATTGTAACAGAAAGCGATACTCTAAATTATCTCGTAATTTGACCCCTGTTCAGATCTGAACAAACGATTTCGTTAGAGTTGTAATAGGGTAATGACTGTTTATTTTGTTCTCAAACGCTAACAGTTGGCGCCAGCGGCAAAAATTACAGACAACAACCTTTCGAACATTCAGTTTCTCTTACCGGCCGCCGAACGGCGACACTGATGTTTGTATTTCACTCACTGATTGCGCTACGCTGGATTCTCAAATTTCTCAAACTTTCAACACAAGCACATGGAAAAATGGTAGTCGGAGAACTGTCAAAACGTATGGAAAATAATGAAAATCGTAAAATACTTGCAATTAGGAAACTGGATCGAAAAAGTAGTGATTAGAAATCAAGTGTAAAGTGAATACATAACTTTTTGTGTTTAGTTCATCGTCCGTAATGCTTTCTTTGCTTCAGGATTTCGTTTTTACTACCATTGAAAAAGAGCCATCTATTGCCTTTTCAGTTTTGAATATCGCCCTATTGATTTAAATAAATCCGGCTCAAAACAGTTTTTTTTTTTGAATTGCCAATAATACACCGTGTCCAGTAGTCTAGTCTTATTTTATAACGTTTTTGAAAAGATGAAAAGGTTTTGCGCCCTTTTGAGAAGTATTTTGAAAGAAAATCACTCAAAGGGGTTTTTCTCTCTTCCAATTTTTTTGTTAAAATAAATAAATAAATAAATACACCGTGTCCAGTATATTCTTATACAAATTCGAGGTAATATTACTTCGCGCTTGTCTAATTGACATGATTGGTGATTATATTTTTTGGAAGGCGTTATATAACTGTTTCACTACAGGAAATATTTTGGAAATAGTTTAATTATAAACTTATTTCATTAACTCAAGACTTTATGGAAATTGTTTCCAGTGGCACGCTCAAAGGCAGAGCCAAATTCAATCTGCATCGCACATCTGTTTATCAAATTTTATCAATACTTATCTATTCAAAACGCAATATGTTTAAATAAAAGTTTCTGAATTATTTTTGGGAATGCTCTGAGTTTTACTTTATAAACCAGACCAATAGGATTTATTTATTCATTTTAAGTACCGTAATTTCGGGTGAAATTGATCACTTTTCACGGTTTTCTATGTCTGTTTTCTATGATGTTGCCAATTCCAAACAACTTAATGCAGGAAAACAAGTACGACGGTGAGCCTCATTGGTTTATATACTTAAATTTTCATACAGTTGTGATTTTAGTGCTGAAAATCGTCACTAAAATAAAAAATCAAGGAATTCCATTTCGGAGTGAAATTGATCACCTGTCAAAACAATTACTGTTAGTTTTGAAAACAACTTTACTTATTTAATTTGGGCCTCCTGAATCCAAATATACTTGCCAAATTCTTAAGAATGCAAAATTTGTGGAAATAATAAACAATTAATTTTCAACAATACTGCAGAAAACGCCTAAATGTAGGCAATTTCCGAAGGAATCTTCTGATATCTATAAAAAAAATCAATTATTACAACAAAATGAACAAATTGGTACGAAATTTGAAAATAAAATTCGTTTTGGGAATATATTTCAAGCATCCTTACAAATTTTCAGGTTGACACCATGTCCAAATCCTTGTTTAAAACTATAAGTTAATTGATGTCTGCCAATACCACACAGAACACGATTATGGAATTTTCTATTATTTTCATATAAATAAACATTCCTTAACACAAAAAGCTTCACAACATGCAATTCGACAATAGTTTAGACAAACAACGTTCGTTTAACATTGGTTGCATTGATTCCTGTGCTCTATTAGAGGGAAATAAAATCGTGTGACACAGTGATCAATTTCACCCTACTGATCAATTTCACCCGAATTCACGGTACAGAACACGACATCAATGGACATTTCATCATAGCTATTGGGAAGGGTTGCCGAATAAAATGAGGCTGCCGACAATAGTAACACTTACATGATATGTTCGAAGCATTATAAAACGATTTAAAGCAGGTTTCAATACTCTGTCAATGTGAATCGATAGAAGATTAGCTAGCGCACGAATTGAATTAGGCAACCACAAAGTTGGTCTTTGTTTGTCTGAGATAATTGCAATAGAAGTGCAGGCTGAGACTGCCGAGAATTCGCAAATTCCCTTAGTTATAATCTCAAATGTGAACTTTTGGCGTGTCTACAAATTATCAAAAAGAATTCAGAGAAATATCATCACAAAAACTATGTTTTTCAAAACAAAATGCAACAAGAACTACTTCATTACATCAACTTTACCTAATTTCACCAAATAAAATGTAAATATGAACTGCTTACATCGAGCATGTCGGTTAAATCGCTACATATAACGCTTTTAATGTCTTTGGTCTCACATTCTCTAACGTTTTTGTTCGTTAGTACCATCTTTGCGATTATTCAATATCACCAATGAATTAGCGTTATATCATGCTTTATCAGTAAAACGCTAGTTATTATGGTTTCAGCGGTAATTTGTGGGCTTCGTGGCCTTTCGGTTAGCGGCGTCAGTCGTCTAGGCGTATTGTGTTACGAAGTGTGGGTTCGATTCCCGCTCCAGTCGGTAGAAACTTTTCGTCAAACGAAAAATCCATCACTGGGCTGTTCCGTGTCATCCGTTTGCTATTGTTAGTGATCGTTCAGTCTGTGCAGTCTATGTGCTGAAGACGGTGTTAATTGTCTTTCAAATTGGTACATTATTAACAAAGAAATCCCCTTTTGAGTTCCGTATGGCATTTTAACTAAATTATCGAAACATACAACTCAGTTTTGAGCTGCTCAATTCGGAAAAACTTTCGGGAAATCACATTATTCTGATTTCCGATGAAATAAAGACATAGTAGTGGGGCTCTGAATGGGTTCCACTTCTGTAGTACTAGAAGACTCGAGACCCACGTTTGACAGATTGCAGTACAGGTTTCTCAGCATGCTACATTTTGCACTATTACTTAATGCGAACTTGCAAGGCACATGATCATTTTTATTCAGTCTTTGATCAAGTGATATCGAACTCTTTCTTCGAAAACTTCGTATTAACCACTGCTTTACATTTCTAGCGTGTGCTAGAATAAAGGCGTAAGTCGATTTCTCTTTTTCAATCCTCTCTTATGTGAATAAAGGTGACAAGATGCGAGTTTGTTAGCAATTTTTTTTCCATTCAGGATGCTAGGAAGCGATGTTTTCGTGCGTCCTAAAATGAAAAACTGCTGGAACTTGCGTCTTATAGCATTTATTCACAAAAGAGAGGTTCGATGAAGAGAAAACGTTCATGCGACTAACGCCTTTATTCTAGCACACACTTGATTTTACTGTTTAAAAAATCATCGTACAACTGGTCAACATACCAAGGATGCTTTTTAGAATTCCCATCACCATTCTGATGGTCTTGGTTCACCCTCCTGCACTCGAGACTGCACTGATTCCACTTATCACTCCCGGGTGGTCAAAGTTTACGATAACTTAGTTCAAAAGAAAAAAAAAACGATCCGTTCGATTCGCGACGTGCCACCAAACTGGCTATTTAGTATTTCGAGGCATAATTCCCCAATTTAGCCGTTCGTTCGCTCGTAGAAGGTGCCAAATAATTCATTATCAATCCCAGGGAAGACGGCTGTTGAGAACAATCGTAATTGGAGCTGATAGGCAGCAAGTAACACTCGGGAAGAAATAGACCGCGGCTGGTGAAGATATATCCAGCACAAAAGTGTTTCTTAAACGGTGGTCCGCGGACCCCTAGGGATTGTGACTACCTCTAATGGGAGCCGCGAAGCCATTTCTCGCGTAATTTATGATGTCGCCCATTTGGAAACATTGAAGACCAATTTTAACATGAACAAAATAGCGCATTGACGAAATGCAAGTTATACTATTGTTTCCAGGAACTTCACGGGCCCGTAAATCTGAAAAGGTTTGAAATCACTGTTTTACAACCTTGCGCAAACAGCTCAATCAACGACCGGTGGACAGCGTCGTCGTCGCCAACGATGATGGCCCTTCGAATGCTGAACAGCTTTCGTTGACGATAAGCAATCCTTAGCTAAGCTACACCGATAAACGGCGTGTGGTTGCTTTGATATGCTGATAAAGTCGGAATGGTCGTGCGTGAATGAATCGCTGATTATCGACAATGATCTTTCGAAACAATTTTAAATGGTGAAATTTTGGATTTATTAGACTCGCCACTTCATATCCCAAATAAACAGCCATCACATGGCTGCAGCGGGTCTTCAAGTGTTCCAAGGATTCCCATTATCTCTACTGAGTATTCTCTGAACATCAAGATAGCCCAGTCATAACATCGAATGCACATAGAAATTCGGCTTTAAAAAGCTATTGCCTAACTGAAGGCGTTCTAAGAACGGTTTGCACCATACTCTCTGCTAAGTCGCACCAAATGCCATTTTATTTAAGGTGAAGATGAATCGAAGCCAAACCTCAAATTTTCAAGAGTACAAATCTGGAGAACCAAACATCCGTTTAAGCTGAAAACCTTATCGATTGGTCCCTAGCTGGTGGTGATCAATTGATTAAGTTTTCAGCTCAAAGGGATGTTTGGTTCTCCAGATTTGTGCTCTTGAAAATTTGAAGTTTGGCTTCGATTCATCTTCACCTTAAAATTGTTTTACACCAGAGGACTCAAATAATAATAATCTTTCTACCATAAAAATATCGAGTAATTTCAACAGTTCTCTGTTATCTTAAATCACAGCTTTTCTCTGGAAGGATATGTAAAACAGTAATTTTGTTCAGACAGAGTGAACCATAAACCAAAGCATGTTATCAAAGGTCATTCATTATTCTGATGTTAAGCAAGATTTTTTTTCAATTTCCTTCTGTAATTCATTCATTCCAAACAACTCATAGAAACAGATTCCAATGAAATTTGTCAGCGAACGGTTATTCAACATTATATATTGTATCAGTGGCGATGATCAATTTTCCACACCGCACTGCGTACTAGTTATCTAAAATTACATTTTAAAATGAAGTTTAAACATTGACAAGCACTAAATACTTACATTCGCTTGTTATAAATATGTTAATCAATCCGCACAGGAGCTGCAATGAAATAACACTACTGAATTTAATCTAATACTGTGTGAACAACTGAGGGGGTTTGGTGCGTTTTAGTTGTTCAGAAAATAACGTTATCGTCAGCAAACCTCTTGAAACAGAGTGCACATGAGATGTTTCAAGTGGCTCCATCCCATTACCCCGAATACCACTACACTGAATGGGTCCATACCCCGAATAGTTTAAAAGATAAGGACGAAACAATAGTGAGAGCGAACATATGTACGGTACAGTACTATTGGAATGACTAAGACATTGTTTTAGTGATTATTGGCATTATAGATTCAATATTTTTATCATACATTTTACCTTCGTTCTAAAATAGAATATTAATGCTAAAATAGTATATTAAAGAAAATTAATGCTGTTATAGTGGTTTATTGATAAGTTTCATGGGCTGTCTCCGTAAATAGCTTTCAATGATATTGAAGCTACTGTCCAGCTTTTAATGCAAATCTGCCATAAATTTTGAATCACCCCCTTTCAATCATTTTTTTAGAACATCAGTTAACCCCTCTACCGGCAGCTTTATATTTTACCGCAAGAAAAAAAAATTAAATCACGATAACTTTTTTGTTTCTCGGTATTTTTTCACAAGTTCTCAAAAAAATCTTCTAGTTTGAGGATCCGTGTCGATATTGATGATTGGTGATCTGGTTTTAAAGATATTCCAATGTTCCGTGGGGACTGACATTTTCCGTATAAAATGTCTTAGGCGGCCATTCTGTGTTGAGTCAACTTATTGGAAAAGTAAAATATGGGCTATACAATGCCATGTAATAACGAGCTACCCTGAAAAAATCATACAAATTGGTTAAGAATTCTTAGAGATATTTGAAAATAACGATATGAGGATTTTTGAAGTTTTCAATATCTTTATTTGGCCAGCGTGGTACCAGCAACATAAATGCTCATTACTCAAAGACGGCTGCTCCAAATTGCTTCATTTTTTCACAACAAACTCTCATTAATGTATTGTTCCGAAGAGTGAATATCTGAATACGATAAAATTCTGTAGCCTGAGATATATACGTGGCTCATGGTTAAGCGTCGGTCCCCCAAGGGATTTCGGAATATCTTTGGAGCCAGATGACCAATGATCAATGTTGACACAGATTCTAAAACTAGAAGAGTTTTTTGAGAACTTGTGAAAAAATGGTGCAAAAATACCGAGAAACAAAAAAACTTGTCTCGATTTGAATATTTTTCTTGCGGTAAAAAATTGAGCTGCCGGTAGAGGGGTTAATCAACAGGAAGTTCATGACATTGATTCTAATTTCTTCTGAAAAAGTTATATACGTTGCAAACTAATTTCTACAAGGCTTCCATATATCACAGATATTTAGTCATCCCACAATCTGACTTGTAATATCAGATGTGCGGTATCTGGCTGGATTTCTGTAAATACTTACTTGTATTTTTTGAAGGCGTTATCCAGAAGATATTTCGTAGACAGGATCTGTCTGTACTTATATTCCCTTCTCTGTTACCCGGCCCAATATGTGAGCTGACGACTTTCACCTTGCCACAGACAAACTCGAATCAGGCATAATTCAGAACATCACATAATTGGCATATGGCATGTCAGTTAGATTTAGAAATCATCCAATACAAAAATGTTTCTATATTCTCTGAAAATTTATCTTTAGCATTGACGTAGCCCAATTTTTTAGTATCCCAGGCCTTCCCCTCCTTAATATGTCTAAACTGGTTCTCGTTTTTTAACGAAGTAGACTTTTACTGCTTCTGTTTTCCAATAAGCTCCGCCTTAGTAACAATTTGGGATATCGAAAAAAACTCTTAGGTTCCACGACTTGACCACCATTGACCGCAGTGATATGGATAATGCTTGTATTGTCCACAACTTCCCGATGCGGAATGTAAAAAAGTCAAGCTGGTTCGAATGAAAATCATTTTTTTGTTTCCAATTATCACAAAGCGGTTTAATATCAGCAGGTTAATAGGAAATTGACAATCTTCAGCAAGCGCTTTGCCAATCTTTGTTGTCAAGGTGAGGATAAAAGCAAATAAAAATGAACGACGAATCTACCCAACAAGCGTCAATATTGGCGAGGGTAGGTTGAGTATTTTCGTCCCTGGTATTGTCATATCGTTTTTTAATGTTTAGATGTATAGAATTTTACATGCATCGGAAGTTTTACATGCATGGGATAGGTTCTTGGTCCCAGGATTCCTAAATGTAATGAATTCAAACCAAAATTTCGAAGTCAACAAGCCTAGTGAAAGCTTTTGACAGTTCGATTTGCTTGTTCGGTATTTTTTTTATATTGAGTACGAATTGTAAATCATGAAAATCCCGAACTTTCAGCCACAGATAAACAGTCGTAACACTTAGAATACATTTCCTTGAAATCCATCGCCCAGTTTACACCATCGTCATCTGGTGAGTATGTTGCACGACATATTGTTTCGTGCAACAAGGCCTGTAGATGGCGGTAGTGTGAAACGTCAAACACGAAGAGAAACGATGCGCGCGCCTCTGGTTGTGATATTTGTAACATAGTGAATTTGAAATGATCATTGAATGAGTGGTCGATGGAAATTTCGTTCGTGTTACGTCTGTTTGTCTGTGTTTCAGCTTTATTATTGAAAACTTCTGAGGTTCAGTAATATTTTTTACTTTTTACTGAACTACGGTAGCTGTCAGACCCAATTTTGCAACATTACCGAACAGGCCGAAAAGTCAGTAAAAGCAATTACCGACTATTCAGTAGTTGATGTTATTTACTGACTTGTCGTCAACATCAAATCAAAACAAACTGATGCGCATGCGGGAATGTGTCAAATGAGAATCTTCTGCTGTAGAATCATCCGGCGCCAGGAGACACGTCTATGGCAACTAAACTGTACCTGCGATTTCTCGTGATAAGTAGTCGAAATTTAGTGACAAACTCAACTATTTTAAGCAACCAAAAAGGCTTAGCACGCACACTTAAATTATTTTACGGATTCCTGTAAAATCTTAACAGCTGAACAGTTCGGTGAAATAAATTAAGGGAGTACGGTAAATTTTTACAGTATTCGGTGAAAAATCACCGTAATCCGTAAAATTCCGACAGAACTACGGTGTTTTATTTCACCGAACTGTTCAGCTGTTGAGATTACGGTGAAATTCACCGTAAGAGCTTAGTGAGCAATTCTCGCTGAAACCAGGCCGCCATCGGCACCCATCGTTAGAATTCCAATTTTATGTCTCTGATCGCTAGCTTTCGATAAAACTTAAGGGTGGTCCTTTTTGTTTTCTCAAATTGGTGGACCCCTCGTACGCCAGCTAGCTAAACAGTTTGCAAAAAAGCCCATTTTTTGATAAATCTTGGGTATTTCTTCACGTGATATGTCTCATATTTCCCTTGGAACACATACCAAACTTAATGGCATCGTATAGAGAAAGGATATAGCTTTCATTTGAAGTTAAAAAAAATCCGGCGGCCATTTTGAATTTGGCCGCCATCTTGAATTTGGTTAGAAAAATCGTTTTTTCACCATTAGCGCACCGCTCGTTTTGAATTCTGAGATCACCATCAGAAAGCTGAGGAAAAATTGCGTAAGATAGGCTACAGAAACTAGGTGTGCAATGGTATTTACCCTATGAAATGAACGATTTTCTAAAACATGTTTCACGATTTTGACGTATATGGCGAGTGCAATCAATGCAAACATCATTTTTGGTACAACAAAGATACAAGTTTTCAATAGTTGGTGTATTTTTCGAGTTAGATGAAGAATAGGAGTATTATTTTCAGTGAAAAAATCTGGCGGCCATCTTGGATTTTGACGCCATCTTGGTTTTAAGTAGTAGAATGAGTTTTCACCTTGATAACACTCAACATGTTGAATTTTAATGCCACCGTTACACTTACTATTCTTCTTGTTATTCTTTTTCCTGACGTTACGTCCCTACTGGAATAGAGCCAGCCTCTAAGCTTTAAAAATAAATTAACAAGTAGAATTTTTTAACGCTTATTTGCCACCTGAATGATTGTTCTGCATATCTGCGAGTTGAAAAATAGCATTAATTCTTTCATTTATTTGGTCTAAAACCATTGATAGAAATGAACAATCTGTTGAACAGCTAAAATAAGATAAGAAATAAAGAATCTGTTTGTTTTTAAACGGAGATCTTTAATTAATTGAACATGAAGAGCGCTGAGATGGTAAAAAATCATTCTACTGCTAAAAACTAAGATGGCGTCGAAATCCAAGATGGCCACCAGATTTTCCAAACTCAAAATGATTCACCTGAGTTTCGGCATTACGTCCACATTAGAACAAAGCCTGCTTCTCACCTTTCAATTTCGCTATTTTTCACATGCATGTTGGGTGTTAGTAAAAACAATACTTTATGATTCAGAAAATCAAGGATTTTTTTTGCTTAAAAATTTAAGATTTCCATTCTAAATTAATGCACTTTTGGAAATGTTTTACGTTAAAACTACAGATATTACCACAAAACTTACTAATGTCCCAACGCACAATTTATAAACTTCATTCGATGACAAAAAAGCATATGGTAAAAAAAAATGGTTTATTTCAATCAATGTTTTTGGACGGTTTTTATTCATTAAATTTATTTATTCATAATAACTGAATTCAAAGATATATCGAAGAAATATTCTGTTATTAAAAATCGTATTATAAAAGAAAATTCCTATTTAATAACCTGTATTTATAACTAATAAAGCTGAGTATCAGGCTCGGTTCCACTAGGGACGTAACGTCAGGAAAATGAAGAATAATAAGAAGAAGAGTATACGTAACCTTGTTTTTATTGGTAACCTCTAAATTCGACATGCTGAGTGCTATCAAGGTGAAAAATTAATTCTACAAGTCAAAATCAAGATGGCGTCAAAATCAAAGATGGCCGCCAGATTTTATCACTCTAAATAATACTCCTATTCTTCATCTGACTCGAAAAATACACCAACTATTGAAAACTTGTATCTTTGTTGTACAAAAAATGATGTTTGCATTGATTGCACTCGCCATATACGTCAAAATCGTGGAACATGTTTTAGAAAATCGTTCATTTCATAGGGTAAATACCATTGCACACCTAGTTTCTGTAGCCTATCTTACGCAATTTTTCCTCAGCTTTCTGATGGTGATCTCAGAATTCAAAACGAGCGGTGCGCTAATGGTGAAAAAACAATTTTTCTAACAAAATTCAAGATGGCGGCCAATTTCAAAAGGGCCGCCGGATTTTTTTTAACTTCAAATGAAAGCTATATCTTTTCTCTATACGATGCCATTAAGTTTGGTATGTGTTCCAAGGGAAATATGAGACATATCACGTGAAGAAATACCCAAGATTTATCAAAAAATGGGCTTTTTTGCAAACTGTTTAGCTAGCTGGCGTACGAGGGGTCCACCAATTTGAGAAAACAAAAAGGACCACCCTTAAGTTTTATCGAAAGCTAGCGATCAGTGACATAAAATTGGAATTCTAACGATGGGTGCCGATGGCGGCCTGGTTTCAGCGAGAATTGCTCAGTGTGCGATTTTAACTGCTTACGTTGGTAAATTCGATTGGTTTCCATACAAGAGGTAAATTCATCTGCATCATTGAGTTTGCCTCTTGTATGCAAACCAACAAAATAATAATGATTTTGTCACACATTTTTGGATTACTTCCACTGAGATATGAGCATACCGTATATTCTTACGAAAAATGCTCAATAAGAGACATACCCATGTCGATTGGGTTTTTATTTGTATTGATTTTTGAAAAAAATTAAAACATAATCCGAGCGTGTAGCATGGAAAACTGGAAAGCCAGTAAAAACGCTCTGCAATTTTACTGACTAAGTCAGTAATTTCCATCAATCAAAACATATTTTGGTTTACTGGTTTTTTTTCGGTAATCGTAAAAATTAACGAAAAATCCGCAGTTCCAAAAACCAGTAAAATATTACTGGGGTCGGTAATCTGACCGCTATGAAACAACAGATGGCGTAAAAAACTGGTATCTGAAATTTTGCCTTTCAAACATATGCTGTCGCATAACTTATGGTTTCGCCCAAAAATCCCAGTAACCCAGTGTGTAGCTCGATGTTTGTGAACAAACTAATGGATTTGCACGTTATTCAATAATGATACGATGAAGGAAGATCCTTCTCAATCTCCCAGTGGTGATAGTTTTCATATTGGTCCTTTAATTTGTTTAGAAACAAGGAGCTACACACTCTGTTACCAATGGCTTTTAGGGCGAGATCACAAGTTATGCGAGATCTTTTCTTTTGATTCATGTTGTTACAGGAAAAAATCTTATTGTCCACCAATTCTCCCAAAGAATGTATTTTCTGTCTCGTCAAAGAGACTTAATCTCTCGTGTAAGTTTTGTGACTAACACGACAGCTACCGCTGTAAAAGCGTGAGAAACGTCAAACGCAATGTTTACATCCAACAGGTTACACAGCCAACGCCACATATTGTTATTATACAGCTTTTTACTGTATGTGTGCTGTATGACAAACGACAAAGCGCTATTTTTTATACATTAATCAGCATAACAAAACATATTGCATAGAAGTAGCCTGACTAATAAAAATCAATTAACTTTTAGCTTAAGTGGCTATTTTAAAACCGTATAAAACATCAGCAGTTTCATGTACCGTAAAACGGGGTAACTTTGATAGTTTTTTTCGAAGAAAACTTGAATATTTATGCATGCTGTTTCAAAGAATAATAATTTATATTTTTAAAACAAGTACTGGCATCCTAGCTATCAATTGCAGTTGATAGATTGCCAAAATATTTATTATGAATGGATATATAATTTTTCATATAATCGAAATTTGGTTTTCTGTTTTGGAGTTACTTTGATAATGGAGTATAAATCGAACAAAATTGAATGAATAACGAACATTTGTAGGGCATTGCATACCTAGGCGTTTAACGTTATATGGAAATTTCTGACTTGGATTACAAAAATGGTCCCAGTTTGTGAAAATGCTATTCGCTAAGAGATTTGAGACCGTATTCAAGTTCTGTGATAACTAGGCTGTCAAAGATAAGTGGCAAACTATTCAAAACTACATCAAATAGTGATCATAGAATAGATTGTTTGTAAGCGTTTCGAAAATGCTAAAATTGTGTCAATTTTTAATATTCGTATAAAAAGCCTCAAATGCACTTGATTCCGATGAAAACAGCTTTGACATGAAGTGTCATACTAATACTCTTTACTTTTGCATTTGTTTTGCTTAACTGATTTACAGAAACTTCGTTATTTCGTTTAATATATTGTGGGTCTCGCACTATCAAAGTTACCCGCATTATCAAAGTTACCCCGTTTTACGGTACAGCTGAAATGATGAATTTCAGGCCATTCCTGGTATCGTAAAACCGGGTAACTTTGATAGATTTCAGAAGAAAATAGAAGAAAATAGAGGAAAATATTTCTGCTTTCTGATTTCAGAATTTTTATTTCATCCAGCAATAAAAAATTCAATATAATATACTAAATTATACAGATTTGATACATACAAGCTGTGTAAGCATAGCTTGATTTACGCAGCCATCTGCGTGGCACCAAATAGCATACAGAAAGGCGCTATGCGTTCAACGCTTCGTTTGCTCAGATGCACCCACTGAGGCCGAAGCTATAATCGGGCAGAATCGAGCTGCCACTTATTGGTGGTTATCGGTCTATTACCACCAAGTGGAACCGTTGAAACGGTTCATTGACCATTGATCATTGACCATGTATTTTTGGAGACACGTTCGCCAACGAGTGCACTGGATGATCACGAAAAGGGTAATGAATGTGTTCATTATGGCGGTTTGAATGTAAGCCAAGTTTGAATATTCCATCTCCCTTTTTATTTCAGTCATACTGGCTAGAAACCTGAAAGACATTGAATCTTCTATCTATATAAATAAAAATGGAATGGTCTTTGTATGTCACGAAATAGCTGCAGGACGGATTAACGGATTGACGAAGGTTTTTCACTATTGAACTCAACAAGGGATGCGACGCGTTCGTGTGGCGAAAAAGTTCGGGAAAGTCTCCGGAATAATCGGGAAATCTGGAGAAGATTAATGTAATGTTGTATGGGGGGTCACATGATGTTTTACAACAGCCTAATTGATGGCAAAACGGCAAGTTTAAATATACGAAATCAAAGTAATACCTACTTCTGACACCGGTAAAACTATCCTATCCAAGTTTTGTTTTATTGAACGTTTATTTAACAGATTCAAGCGCCACTAGGCAAATTCATTTTTTTTCGCGATTGATTGATAGCTTCTTAGTATTTTATGTAGGTTTTCGAAACTCGTGGTTTGGCCGAGCATTCAGCAAAGTAGTGTAACGTTGTTGGTGCAGGTCAACCGAAGAGTGGACATGGCAACTGTCACTGTACAAAAGAAACGTAATTCGAGTGGATGTGGTGAACTAACGAAACCAGAGGGGGGACGAAGTAGATAATCAAAAGTCTGCAAATCTGCAAGAAAATCAAAAAATGATATCAATTTGTTTGAAAATTATGTAAATGAGCTTTGATCATTATTTATTCGAAGTCCAACCTAACCAACACATCTCTAATGTCCTCCTTAACTGGTTCCTTTAGGCCCTGAGAGATTGACGTGAATCAGATCTGGAAATGCCGTTTTCAGAACAATATCATACCACACGATTATAATGGATCTGAATCCTGCATCACAACCGCAACGATTACTATCCGAGAACCCTTTTCTATAGAGGCTGTTGGATATGAGCCCACACATTACCTTGACAATATCTCAACCACCGTATATGCCTGCTTGATGATCGGCTTCTTTGACATCTTAGGGAATGCAACCAATTACTCAAGTCACCATTGTTTTGTTGCAATTCAACAGGATTTGCTGATCCAATTAAGGCGATTAGACGGTTATGAATATCACCCTCCTAAGCATTCATGTTGGCTAGTGAATATGCTTTCTCATTGCTTGGAATCAAACAATGTCAAGGAACCCGTACCAAGGTGATGGTGCGTTTCGATTCATTTGGCGTCATTGAACTTAGGGTAGATGTACCAATAGTGGAGGTACTAAGCACTTTTGAACTTCATTTAACCGCCTAAATTCAAGAAGCGCAATTAATGTACATGTTAATGTTGTAACGGGAAGTAACGACCATTGACTTAAGGTGAAGATGAATTGAAGCCAAACCTCAAATTTTCAAGAGCACCGATCTGGAGATCCAAACATCCGTTCAAGCTGAAAACTTAATCGATTGGTCACTCGCTGGTAGTGACCAATCGATTAAGTTTTCAGCTCAAACGGGAGTTCGGTTCTCCACATCCGTGCTCTTGAAAATTTGAGGTTTGGCTTCGATTCATCTTCACCTTAATGAGAAAAAATATTGCATCGCAGTAATCCACGTCATGTCAGTGAAAAATAATACCTCAACTATTGGTACACAGTTCCTTTAGTTGCGGTATATTTTTAATTTGTGTTCCAATAGTTGCGGTATCCGTGGTTTTCTTATGGGATCCTCCACTATAGGAACACTTTTCCGCAACTATTGGTACAAGCAAGAACAGTTTTAGCAATTTTAGTAATATTTCATCAGTGTTAAAGCAATTTGAACGCTCTTTTCGACTATTCCGTGTATCAACAAGCCAATACGTCGATAGGCAGTGTCGGTTCTGTGGCTAATGTAATAAAATAAGTGAAAACGGCACTACCGCAACTATAGGAACACCCACAACTAAGGGAACACTTACCCTATAAGCTCTAAAGAGCTTTGGCTATTCGTAAAATGAAATATCGATTTTCCCTCTGAGAGGCTAATCGCTCTAATCCAAACCATTACAAAGGAAATAACCATCATTGTTCTTCAAATTTTCAAACCCACTTTTTTCGCTCAAAGTTCAAGAAAATCTCATTGCATTGCACTGGCTATCTGTAATGCGATGATAGATTTTCATAACGATTTCTTCGAATTTGAACGAAAAAACTGGTTTTAAATTTTTGATGATTGCTGATGATTGAATGATGGATTCTTGAGCCTTAAGGTGAAGATGAATCGAAGCCAAACCTCAAATTTTCAAGAGCACCGATCTGGAGATCCAAACATCTGTTCAAGCTGAAAACTTAATCGGTTGGTCACTCGCTGGTAGTGACCAATCGATTAAGTTTTCAGCTCAAACGGAAGTTCGGTTCTCCAGATCCGTGCTCTTGAAAATTTGAGGTTTGGCTTCGATTCATCTTCACCTTAAACTACGTTTTTTTTACTTTCCCTTGGCTATACCCCTGAAAAAGGCCCAATAAAAGAGCCGAAACGTCGGGCAAAGCGAAACATACCGTTAAGATTTTTTCCCATGACTGAGGAAGCCAAACAAACGTAATTTAAATCTCAAATAACCCAGTCTAATTCATCTCTAACCCATATTGTAATTCCCTAGTCCGCTAATTTTGCTAAGTATACTGAACAAGAATTCTGAGTTTTATGGGTGGTACTTTTTTATATTCGTTATAAACACCAAATCTAAATGCTGCTACTGACATGGCCTAACATGTGCGCAAAAAACAGAGCGGATTTGGAAATTACTTTATAGTTTTTGTCGAAGATTACTAGAAAACTATTATCAAACAAATTGTGAATACAGTGGAACCTCCATGAGTAGATGTTTCATGACTCAATATTGATTCACGGTAACATACTAAAACCAAAATATTATGATAGTAACCATAATATTTTGATTTTAGTCCCTCGAAACAGATTCCCAAAGGATTCAAAGAATGTTTCATGACTCGATATTTCCATGAGTAAATTGTCTCTTCAAAATCGACTCATGAAGGTTTCACTTATATAATTCCCTATCTATATGATTGAATTGCTCTCTTCAGCAGCAATAATAAGAAGAATAGGTTTTCACTTATAGATGATAAATTGTCACCTTCATTTAAGTACACAGACACAGACAAACAGACGTAATACACGAAATATAATCATCGTGCATCAAAATAGCGTTCAAATTTAATACTTGATAGTTGACCGACGGCTCACTCGTGGCGCTCATGTCGCTTTTGTTCGGGTTTGATGTTTGTTCACTACCGCCACCTGGTCACTGGTTGGCCAAATACAGTATTCTTAGCATTGGGCGTTGATGTTTTCGGCACTATGTTTTAAATTGATGATTTTTCTAGCTGTTACGTCCGTTTGTCTGTGATAATATTATGTAGAGAGCATTTATTGATAAGAAATTTTCGAGTTATTTAGTGGAATACATTAATTATATTCAGTACTCGTACAGTTGATGTCAAAATACGCGTATCCGTCAAAGAAGGATACAAGCTCTAGTGGAAATAAATGGTATAGTACTACATTCGGTTTTTATTTACTAACACAGCGTAACAAAAATGACATGTTTGCGTGTCTCAAGAACCAAATTATGTGTCTCTAGTAGATTTGGGGCTGCTGAATCTGATGCCGTTCTCAGAAATGTTCCAGCACGTCACAATTTTTAGCTACAGGTCGCCAAAGTTGTACAAAACACTGCTTTTATTGATGTTTACATGAAATTTAAAGTACAATTTATCATACTTTTTTGTAATCTAATCCACCAAACATGCAAAATAGAACTTGAACTTTCATTTCAGACATAATTTGATTGAAATTGCGCGCGATTAAATTTCGATTAAACCGATTTTTTCAGCATGCTTGCAGTCTCCATACAAAATTCTTCGTTTCTTCTATATGGCAAAATACAACAATTCTCTAAACCATCAAAAAATAACTTTTCCGTATCGAAAATAAAACAAACTTCGATGATAAGTATTGTTATACACATAAAGCTTGAATTCAGTAGCAAATTAAGCCAATATATTACCTTACAAGCTGGGAAACTTGCATGCAAGTTGGCTGAAATAGCCATTTTTTGCATTTTCAACAGTCAATATCTCAAAAACTGGACGTGCTATGATATTTCTGAAAACGGCAATGGATTCAGCAACCCTTAATTAAGTGAATAGCGGTATTTTGGTGCTGGAGACAAAAACGTGTTCCGCAGAGTAATCTAACATAAACTCTCCATATTAAATTTAGTATTCCTTATTAAATACATTTCTAAATTGTTCATGAGCCAGAGGAAGCGCTGAAAATTTGACAGAACTCTAATTTTCTGAATTTTGCTATGAAGATATGGGAGAATAGTTGCCCATTAGGGCGATTCAAAATTTAAAAAAAGTTTGAAAATCCATCCTCCCATATATTTTTTACTATCCTTACCATAAAAATAGTGTTCTGTGAAATTTTCAGCTTTTAAGGTGGTGATTCAAAGGTGGCCCAAGGACAATGTAAGTTTATATGGAAATTACTATGGAGAAATTTTGAAAAATGGTCCAAGCACGTTAGTACTGGACTGTAACTAAAAACTGAATATCCCATAGTGAAAACCCATTTTTTAAACCTTGATAAAGGATGTTGCTGAAGAAATAAATCCCTTTTGAGCTAATTTTTTTGGGATTTTTGAAGATGTTTGCAAGGCTATAATCCCATATGAAGGAAAATACTAGCAAACAAATTCATGAATATCTCTTCTCCCTTCCATTGGATTGAAAGGCTCTTTTCAACAAATTTCTTTATTATGATTTAAAGAATGAGTTTTCACTTTGAGATGATAAGTTTTTACTTGTATTCCAGTACTAACGTGCTTGGAACTTTTTTTTTAATTTCTCGTCTTTGGGCCACCTTTGAATCACCACGTAAAACGCTGAAAATTTCACAGAACACTTTTTTCATGGTAAGTATTGTAAAGAAGCTATGGGAGGATGGATTTTAAAAAAATTTATATCGTGAACTGCCCTAGTGTTCTTATTTTGAAATATGAAACGTAACGTATAACGTAAAGGTATATGAAACAAGTGTAACAGTTATTTTTTTTTCTTGCTTATTGAATTAAGCTCTCGTATGATTCTGAAAGAAATTCACAGAATATTTCACAGGGTTCTTAGAGTACGGTACATAATTAAGACAGAAAATCCAGAAAAGGCCTTTCACATGATGCAAGGTGAGTTTCTGGCGGATTTTTTTGTAAACTTCGTTACAACTGGGCAGAATATTGAAAAAATCGAGATTTGTGAAAAAATATCCATTTTTTTTCCTATTATGAACATTCCACACCGATTGAGAACAGTTTGTTTTTTTTTTTTTGTCAAAAATTATGTTAAGCACTATATCCAAAGGGTTTAACGAATTGGTTTCCATTAAGAGTGTTCTATCTTGGCAAAACAACTAAAAAAAATATTTTCTGGAGGAAATGTTAAGCAAAATTCTTATAAAATTTGTAGAAACCTCTGCATTTTTTTAAACGAATGAAATTATAGTTAGCACATTGCATTCAAAAGATTTAAAAAAAAATGTGGTGGAGCGATGTCAAGAAGATTTCTTTAATGATATGCTCAGTGTTTTTGCAGATGCGTCTCATAAACAATGGTTTGTTATGATTTTCTTCAAAATGTCTTTTAGATAATCTTAAACAGTTCTTTCAATATGTGAATACTTAAGTCTCCACATATTTTTGTGGATTTCGATAAAAATTTCATACAGTAGTAGTCATAATAGTTTAAAAATAATCTATAATTACAAATCCCAAGTACCCATGCTTTTATAGCTACAAATTATACATATAAAAGGTATACATGAAGTTAGCATTACTGTACAAACTGTAATTTATGCAGATAAACGGTGTATGCATAAACTACAGCTTGAGCAGCATGGTTACATGGGAATTTAACGAAAATTATAATTACATAAAAATTTGCATCATGAAAACAAAATTGACTTAAGGTCGCCCAGAAGGCGGTTCGCCAAGGGCGCCATGAGACTACGGCTTTGTCCATACAGGATCAAGAACCTCAATACTAATCAATTCAATACTCCTTCCACTTATCTGAATTGTTAAGGCTCAACACCAGGCCCAACCTTTTTGAATCGCGGGCCAGCTCAAAAACAGTATTGTGTGGAGGGCCATTTTTTTAATGCAGCAGTTTGAAAGTTTGTGGTTAAATTCTAAAAAAGTGATTAAAATTTCTGTTGGAGGAGTTATAAATAGATATTTGCTTCTGTTATAATCTTGCCGAAGACTATGTGAGACTTGAGATAATGATAAAGTCACAACCCAGCCCAGGATACTTTCAATATTTTTATCCTGAACAAATTTTTAAAGGATTTTGTCAAAATCTTATCTAGAAATATTTGAAAATCCTGTTCAATGTTTTCTGAGCAATTTTAGGATTTTGCGAGAAACCAGCATCAGATTTTGTAATGTCCTTAGAATTTCGTCAGAACCCTACCCAAGACTCATTTTCAAATCCTGTTCTAGAATCTGAAGAAGTTTGTCCTGCTCCAATATTTGAAAAAAAAATCGTTAAGGATTGTTTGAGAATCTTTCCTTGGGTTGTGTTATGAATTCCGTGATGGGATTCGGCGAAAACCTTGTGGCGGAAAACCTGTGGGACAATCTTGCTTAACAATTTGTAATAATTCAGCCTAAGTTTTCCGTGAAATGTATGTGAGAGTCCTGTATAAAATTTTATATGCTATTAATTTATCACTGAATCTGCCCAATATTTGTTATGACCTTTTTCTTGTACAACATTTAACGTTTGCGGGAATCCACCTTGTGATTCAGTGAGATTGTGCTTGGCCTTAAACTTTATTTCAACAACATTTGTTTGAATTTATATCAAATCCAGTTTTCTTTATTCCATTGTGAGGGAATTTATGGGAGTTGTGTTTGATCCTTCGACCTTGACGCTTGCTCCTGTGGGGGCGAGCGACGAGGGCAGGATCAAACATGTCGCACGTCGTGCTCGCGTCGTAGTAAAAAAAATGCCGTGGGCGTGCGATGCACTTGTTCGGCTCACAATGCGATTACCGAATAATTTCGCGAATTCGGTAAGACGTAACTATATCATGGATCACCAAACATTGCACTGATTTGTAAGAGTTGTCTGCGCCATTTTGCGCCGAAGGCAGTCATAGGGGCCTAAACTACCCCTTGAAAAAAGAGCGATTCAACAATAACTTTGTTGCTTCAAAAGATAGCGTGATGATAAGTTCTGCAAAAACATGGAGTTTTTCATGACAAGCAACTTTGTAGAAAACACAAAAAAATGTTAAAAATCTTGGAAAAAAGTTATGAAAAGAAATATAATTTTTGGGGGCCATTCGCATACAACGGCATATATCGCAAAAAGTGCCAAAGACACCATCTGTCTATCTAAATGTTTCGAAAAATTAGTTTTTCTATCTCACTGCTAGGTGTATTGATCACAAAACTTTTTGCATCACAAGATGCGCTTTAAACTTCTCCGAACAAACTATATCGCTAAAATCAAAGGCGCTATTCAAAAAGCGCATGAAATCGAGAAAATAACACACAGTGCATTAGTGACTCCCAGATCTATTCCTTATCCCACTAACCCAATATCCTTTCCATGACAAACTGTGTAGATGCAGAAGTATCCTCGGTCTCTAGTAACTACGGTTGTCTAACTAACATTCCTTCCCTTTCCCGATGACCGTATGGACGTGGCCAGCGCCGTTATTGACTTTTAAAATTCGAGCTCTCGATTTGTGCACATTGAAGAATGGTAAGATAATCCCAAGCCCCATTCACTAATTCCCTGTGCAACTTCGATTGTTCTGGTCAATCCAACCCGGGAGCATCATGACAGCTGCAGTACAACGTCGGTGTACCGAAAAGTTTTGGTCCGTGGTACTGTCAAACTCAATGAAATCATGGAGTGTGCTCAAAATAGGGCGTAAACTAGAATTGCTTGATGGACATAAAAAAAGTTTCACAATTTTTGTTTGGCATTTGTAATATCATTATAGACGAGTGACCACCAAATAGCGATTCTCTGAAAGGATTTGTGCGGTCATCGGGAAGATTTTGTATGGCCCACGAGCGAGTTTTGAATAGTGGTGTGATGTGGTCCGCATGCTGTAAGTTGCTTATAGTAACCGATCCTTTGTTTACGAAATTATTTTTTGACCACTTGGCAATGCAGAGCAAGACAAATTTGTTAGGGATCGTTCAAATATTACGTAACACAACAAGGGTAGGTAAGGGGTATTTTTTAGTGTTACGGTCCATACAATAAATTGAAATTTTCCCTACAAAACCTGTTACTTCAGGGAGAGAGACGGTTTAAATTGACAAATTTCTTTGTTACGTAATATTTGAATCATTTCTTAGATATCATTAATTTATGGGAATTTGACTGTAGTTATAAGCTTGAAATCAATTTAAGATCATATCAACTCGCAGTACATTTTCTTTTGCGGATTTGAACACTTTTTTTTCTCATACTCACCACCAGATGTCTAAGTTTCAATCAGATAAGCTTATAGGATGAAGTATCCAGCTTTTTACGAGCGCTAATATCACCAAAAATTAGTCCACTTTTACAAAAAAGGGATCTAGTGATCTGACGTTTGACTTAGGTCGCTTGATATAGACTTATCCACCCGTGCACTAAATTTACTCAGTCCAAGAATTTTGACACTTAACCGAAACACGTGGGGAGCATGAGGAAGCGTGACCCGCTAAAGTATCAAAATTCTTGAACCGAGTGAATTTATCACACCGGTGGATAAGTCAATAGGCCTTTTCTTGTGACAGCTCCGTGTATGTATTTGTTTACATCTGCCGAAGAGCGGTGCATACACGAGGCTGTCATTTCCGAAGAAGAACTGTCAAACAGCTTCCGAATCAACTGATTTTAAACGTCTTGTGGAAAGGCCTATCGACTGGAACCAAGCCAAACGTCAATATGTTGGATCCCTACCAGAAAGTAAGCTAACTTGTGGCGGCCATTACCGCTTTTAAAAAGCTGGATAGTTCATCCAATGGTCTTATCATCGGTCTTCTTTTCTTATCGATATTTTTCCGATCTAAATATGTTTACATAGAATGACATCCACGCCAACACGAATGTTTACCGGATGAACAATGCGTGGATGAATGTGCAACGAAATCGTTTATTTTTCAGTATACATCGCCCGCAGTAGAGCCCCGAACGCAATGACAGCGGAACGGCAACGGAAAGCGGAACCGGTTCGCCAGCATTAATCACACCATCTCGATTGAAATATCAACGGATGAAAGTGAACCAACACTGAGTCGACAAGTATGTTATAGTTCATACTGGCGAACCGGTTCCGCTTTCCGTTACCGTTCCGCTATCATTGCGTTTGGGTCTTAAAGGTTTCTTCTCGCTAAAAGTTGCAGCGTGACGTCATCGTATATTAGTTCATACACGGAGACGGAATTCAACTCAATTTTGGGTTGTTTCAACGCAATTCCGTAGTTGAGCCCAATAACTCAATTTTGGCTAAATTTCCAAGGTCCCCACAAGGTAGTTTGGCTTTAATTCCATTAGAAAAATATACTCAATTCTGGGTTGATTTAACGCAAAATTGAGTTCTTTCGACCCAAACATAAGAAAAGTTGCATTTACCCAAATTTGGCTTATTGGGCCAAAGTACCCCCATTGGGTAGATGCAGCTCTCTCTATTTTTGACAACATTCGTGTGGGAGAAAGAGAAAACCGAGAGATTTTGGGTTGAAACTATAATCGATATACTTAATTTTGGGTAAAGTAAACTCAAAAATTAGGTAAAAATATTTCTCCGTGTAGGCTTATTTGATTGAATCTTAGACCTCTAGTGGTGAATATGAGAAAAGTGTTCTAATCCGCATAGAAAAAAAAACTGCAAATAAAAAAATATCACTTTTCGACTTGATTCAATCTCAAATAAAAAGATAACGACACCGTCTTCAGCCATTTTGCTGCACGGACTGTAGCTTAACACTAGATAATGGATAACAATGCTCCAATGGCACTGCCAAGAAGCATTCCTGACGAAAATTTTCAATGGCTGAAGGGGGAATCGAACCCATGACACGATGCGCTTAAATGTCTGACGACACTAGCCGCACGGCCACGAGGCCCACAATATTTTATTTTATTTTATGTTACGGCCAGCGCTTTCTTTTGTGGGAATAAAAGCGATCCACAAATCAGTTAGGCTGGATTGTATGTAATTTCTTATGGATTACCTACTTTCCCGCAAAACAAAGCACTAACTGGTCATTTAATCTTTTCACCGAACGAAATGGTGCGCTCTTAAGTTCATTTGGTGCTTAAACTTGGTGATTTTATTAAATTTATAATTATAGACGAAAATATCAGACTCGCCCTTATTTCATTTCATTCCATTCGTTGTTTTGCACCCGTCAACTACGAAACAAAATTTCGATCCGCCATAGTGAAAAATTGTGCCGGCAGCGGTGCATGGCCCCATTGTTTACGTTGCAAGTAGGTACGTTAAAATTGCGTTATCTGTCACTTCGCGGGGGGGTCAATCACGGAATAGCAACTACGAATTGTACGGTCATCTATGCTTATGCTTTAATTGTGAGGATATTTATGGGAGAAATTTCTTATGGATAATCCTCATAAAAATAGTTTTTTTTATAAATGAAACTCCTTCAATAATCAAAATAGTTAAGCAAAACATTTAAACAATCTTCATAATAAAATATCTCATAGTTGAAGAATAAGTTGTAATAATTATCCTCGGATTGTTTGAATATCATGTTGGTAGAGCAATAAAAGGGCCAGATATAAGAAAGATTTTTAAGCTTTTTTCGAGCCACGCATATTTGAAAACAATAGGAGATTGCTAACTCTTTCAGTATTTTGATGACACGAATAATTTTGTCAAATATTACAATCTTCTAAGTGACCAGGGTTAAGCGATATTGTTATACGCAGAAATGTTTTTTTTTTTTTAATTTCTTCATTAGTATCATTCCAAACATTACATTCATTTCTTATATCTAGGTGTTCTGTGTTATTAGACAACACTATCATCCTAATTTGGTAAAATAAATTTATGATATTATTAACATTTTGTTAACAACATATTACATTTCATTTGCCGTAGCAGTTCAGATTTTTTACAGGTGAGTTGATTTCACCTGCTTTAAAGAGAAAAAAAAACGCTTTGAATATACTTAACCTAACTTAACCTAAACATATAACGCATTAATCGTGGCAATAGAAGATTGTAACGATTTTTGCCTGAAATTATTAATTATTTTATTTGACATATGTTCCAATGTTTCAACATTGGATATTCTATGTAACTCATTGGTTCAATACCAGGGAATAGTCTCAGAATCATTTTCTAAATTTTAATTTGAATTCTCTGCAGAGCTTTCTTCCTGGTATTACAACAACTAGTCCATATTGGTACAGCATACAACATGGCTGGCCTGAAAATTTGTTTGAATATCAAAAGCTTGTTTTTAAGACAAAGTTTTGATTTTCTATTAATAAGGGGATAGAGACATTTTACATATTTATTACATTTGGCTTGAATGCCCTCAATGTGATTTTTGAAAGTTCGTCCTTTGGCGGAGAGGCCTGTGTCATCCGCAAACAAAGATTTTTGACATCCCTGAGATAACTCAGGTAAGTCAGATGTGAAAATATTGTATAATATTGGTCCCAAAATGCTGCCTTGAGGAACACCAGCTCTTACAGGAAGTCGTTTCAGATCTGGAGTTCTGATAATTAACCTGAAGTGTACGATTTGATAGATAACTTTGTATGTTGGAAAATTAAAGTTTTTTTTTAATTTTACAATCAAACCTTCATGCCAAACACTGTCGAATGCTTTTTCTATGTCTAGAAGAGCAAGACCAGTAGAATAGCCTTCAGATTTGTTGGAACGGATCAAATTTGTTACACGTATAAGTTGAAGAGTGGTCGAATGTCCATGGCGGAATCCGAACTGTTCATTGGCAAAAATTGAATTTTCGTTGATGTGGGCCATCATTCTGTTCAAAATAACCTTTTCGAAAAGTTTACTGATGGAGGAAAGCAAACTGATTGGACGATAACTATAAGCTTCTGCAGGATTTTTGTCTGGTTTTAAAATTGGAACAACCTTAGCATTTTTCCATTTGTCAGGAAAATATGCTAATTGAAAACATTTGTTAAATATATCAACTAAAAATGATAAGCTACTTTCTGGAAGTTTCTTGATGAGGATGTAGCAAATTCCATCATCGCCAGGAGCTTTCATATTTTTGAATTTTTTAATAATAGTTCTCACATCATCCAAATCAGTCTCCCAGGCATTTTCGAAAACGTTTGAGAATATTTTCGAACTCCTGAGTAACTTGATTTTCAATTGGACTAGTAAGTCCTAAATTGAAATTGTGCGCACTTTCAAACTGCATAGCAAGTTTTTGAGCTTTTTCGCAATTAGTTAGTAATAATTTGTTTTCCTCTTTCAATGCCGGTATTGGCTTCTGAGGTTTTTTCAAGATTTGAAATAATTTCCAAAAGGGCTTAGAGCCAGGGTCCATTTGAGAAATTTTATTTTCAAAATTTTTGTTTCTTAATTGAGCAAAACGTTTCTTGATTTCTTTCTGCAAATCCTGCCATATAATTTTCATAGCAGGATCGCGAGTGCGTTGAAATTGCCTTCTCCTCACGTTTTTAAGACGGATCAAGAGTTTAAGATCATCGTCTATAATCACGGATTCAAATTTTACTTCACATTTTGGAATTGCAATGCTCCGGGCTTCAACAATGGAATTTGATAAAGTTTCAAGAGCATTGTCAATATCAGGTTTAGTTTCTAAAAAAATGTTAACATCAAGATTAGAGTCAACATACGTTTCATATATATATTCCAGTCGGCTCGTAAATAATTGAAAGTGGAGCTGCTAGGATTGAGAATCGCTTCTTGGGGTATTTGAAATGTAACAGGGACATGATCAGAATCAAAATCAGCATGAGTAATCAGTTGGCTACAAAGATGACAAGAGTCGGTTAAGACTAAATCAATCGTAGATGGATTACGCCGAAATGTTGAATACATCTACATTTGCACATGTAGAGCAATAGTCTAAACGCTAAGAAATGTATAGAAGAACCTAAACTTGAATACGTTTTAGCCTAATAAAGATTCATACTTATGAACAATATACTAAACATGCTTATTTGATTTAAAAGCATGATTTCTTAAAATATTTTAGATGTTTTTGTTACAAATCGACTCTGAAAGAAGAAGCTAAGTTTTACAAACTGATTCAATTTTCAAACCCCCGATTTTATTACAAAGTTCCAGTGTAATCCAAAAATGAATTGAGAAATAATTCTGAACCATTTGATTTTGGATATTACGAAACCCAAAAATTATTGGTAGCTGAATACTACTTTATTCAGCTGAAGTACGCTTGAAAGTCATTTGATCAACTTTTATTGAGACAAAATGTTCGTTGGGAAGTATATGGGAACAGCTGTCAAATATGTGATTATACAGAGATAAGCTAGCCTCGGGCTGCAAATTTAAGGTGATGCATGTCGGAATCCATACATAGTGCACAAAGCTTAAATAGAAATTGCACTCTAGTTTGATGCATCTTTCACGAGGTTTGTGCCTTCAAAGTTTTGGTACATTATTGAATTTTGATTCTAAGCTGTTTCACCTTAAATCTATCTGTCTGTTTGGGGATAGAGTACGTTTATTGTTTTCTGCTGGTGTGATAGAAACCGTCGGATAAAAATTAATGTTTAGAGATATGATTATTTTATTTTATTGTTCGCATAAGAATACATTTAATATCTTATGGTACTATTACATGCATTTATCATTCAAAATTATTCAAGGATTTCAGGCATACATTTCTCGACTTTCCTTAGATTTAAAATAAATAAGCATTCGCATTAACTTATACAATCAACATTTTAATAAATATATCTTACAAACTATCATCATTTCGATCGATCATTTGTTATCGCATCAGATGAGTTCTCCCCTTGCCCCATCACCAATCCCTTCCTCGCCACTTTCAGTGATCCCACCCGGGACCCTTCCCCTCCGAATGGTACGGATAAGGCCACTCGTTGTACGGTTCGTACCTCCGCTCGGGCAAATCCTTCACGTACACCTCCCGGTCCTTTTTGTTGGTGAAGTTCTTGAACGCCCCCAACAGCAGCAGGAAGATGGCCAGCTTGCCGGCCATGAACGATTTGAACAGGAACAGTTTCACCGTCGTCAGCATGAACGGAATGATCGCCGACTGGATCAGGAACGGCAGAATGAAGAGGGGCATGGCGTATTTCCACAGCTTTTTACCGCCTCCACCACCACGTTGACGACCTGGAATGATTCGGAGATTGAAAATAGTTCAACACAAGTTAATTAGTTTTGTATTTCCGTTGTTAAGAAAACTCGTGAACAAGTTGGAAAACTTAACTGACCTGTGAAGATATCCTTCAACACTTTCTCGTTCAACTTTACGTTTACGATGTTGTTTGGTTCGTCAATTGTCATATTGAGCACCGGTCCAAAATCGTAGTTTTTCGTTTCTTCCATTTTAGAGGCTTCCTCCTCGTTATGCAATTCTTTATCTTCACCCGGTTTCTGATCGGACGCTGAACTCTTGACTTCTTCCAGAATGTCCTCGATCATTTTGTATCCTTCTTCGTATCCCTTTTCGTCTTTCTGTTCCACCTGATTATCCTCCAAGCCTAGATCATACTCATCTTCGTCAATTTCATCCGCGGAAAAATCATCAATCTGAATCTCGGATTCGTGATCTTCTATAAACGGAGCAGCTTTGACACTTTCTCTGATTGAATTGTACACCGATGGAGTCCTGTTCGCCACATATGTACTTCGCAATCTGTTCTTGACTGGAACATTTCTTGCCGCGGCCTTAACCTCTGTCGCCGTTTCGGTTAACTCTTCCCGTTTCGGTTCTTCACTATTCTTTTCCAACGTCACAGCATCAAACTCCTCGACTTTAGCCTCCTGTGCTACCGGTTCCCGTTCAAACCTAGGCATCTTTGCCGAAACTCGCTCGAATTCATCCGGTTCCGGAGGCGTCAATACCGCGGACGGCAAACTGTCTCCCGTGTCGCTAGTTTTCACTTTCCATGACTTTCGCATCTCACAATTAACCGACGCGAGTCCACTCAACAGAATAACTCCCGCCCACAGAACCCGTCTTCCCGTCACCAGCCGCATGTTCCCGATTTTGATCTTAGAGTTCTTCACCTGGGATACACTTATGTACCGCACCGATCCGTATCTCGAAAGAGGCACCACAACCGTCCGACCGTTGACAACCAACTGCCAAGTATCCGGCTATCAGTTTAGTTTTACAGCTACTCCTGGCCAACGAGGAATGAGAAGAACCGTTGCACGGCACGCGATTATATTTTATTAAAGTACACACTTGCCGACCGTAGTCTGGACCCCGGCAGGAGAGAGAGAGGAGATATGGGCACTAGTTGCAACCTGGTGCAAATACACGATGCAAGTGCAGTTTGTGCAACTGCAGCAGGCCTCGTGGATCACGGATGGATTGATTCTCTGGTGTGTGGATGCGTTTGCGGCTTCAGAAGCTGAAGGTATCAAATGTACTTTCTTTCAGACGTTTTGCTCTTGATTATGAGACGGAGGTTTTTGTGGTTGGAAGTGTACGGGGGGGAATAAGAGGTGATTTGCTCGAGGTACACCGCAGGATGGTGTACGACTTTTAATGCTTGCGCTGATGCAGTCGCGAATTCAATTAACTTTATGCTTTTTATGTTCGTTTGCTGCAGAATGGGAAAGCTTTGAAATGCCACTGGTTAATATAGCATTAGCACCAAAAATAAAACTTTTCCTTACCTTACCTTTACCTTACCTTACCTTTACCTTACCTTTACCTTACCTTTACCTTACCTTTACCTTACCTTTACCTTACCTTTACCTTACCTTTACCTTACCTTTACCTTACCTTTACCTTACCTTTACCTTACCTTTACCTTACCTTTACCTTACCTTTACCTTACCTTTACCTTACCTTTACCTTACCTTTACCTTACCTTTACCTTACCTTTACCTTACCTTTACCTTACCTTTACCTTACCTTTACCTTACCTTTACCTTACCTTTACCTTACCTTTACCTTACCTTACCTTTACCTTACCTTTACCTTACCTTTACCTTACCTTTACCTTACCTTTACCTTACCTTTACCTTACCTTTACCTTACCTTTACCTTACCTTTACCTTACCTTTACCTTACCTTTACCTTACCTTTACCTTACCTTTACCTTACCTTTACCTTACCTTTACCTTACCTTTACCTTACCTTTACCTTACCTTTACCTTACCTTTACCTTACCTTTACCTTACCTTTACCTTACCTTTACCTTACCTTTACCTTACCTTTACCTTACCTTTACCTTACCTTTACCTTACCTTTACCTTACCTTTACCTTACCTTACCTTACCTTACCTTTACCTTACCTTTACCTTACCTTTACCTTACCTTTACCTTACCTTTACCTTACCTTTACCTTACCTTTACCTTACCTTTACCTTACCTTTACCTTACCTTTACCTTACCTTTACCTTACCTTTACCTTACCTTTACCTTACCTTTACCTTACCTTTACCTTACCTTTACCTTACCTTTACCTTACCTTACCTTACCTTACCTTTACCTTACCTTTACCTTACCTTTACCTTACCTTTACCTTACCTTTACCTTACCATTACCTTACCTCTACCTTACCTTTACCTTACCTTTACCTTACCTTTACCTTACCTTTACCTTACCTTTACCTTACCTTTACCTTACCTTTACCTTACCTTTACCTTACCTTTACCTTACCTTTACCTTACCTTTACCTTACCTTTACCTTACCTTTACCTTACCTTTACCTTACCTTTACCTTACCTTTACCTTACCTTTACCTTACCTTTACCTTACCTTTACCTTACCTTTACCTTACCTTACCTTACCTTTACCTTAACGTATTCTTCTATCATAGAAGACAGAACCAAGATTATTACAGAAGTGGAATGAAATCTATACAGGTTCCATGCGTTGGAAATAAGTTTGGGACCTCTGTAGTTCCCTGCAAGCCCTTGATTTCTCCTTTAAATTTTAATGCCTATAAAACTCTTAAAAGACATTACTTGACCGGAACATTATTGTTATCAACAAGCTAAAACAGAATTTTCAAAAGCAGTTTTTTCGTTCAAAATGAAGAAAATTATATGAAAATGTGTTCACTGCATTCTATTCTCCAACAGAAACACAGTTAACACAAAACTGCTTTTGAAGTTTCGATGATGACGATGATTACGATGGCGGAGTGTTGAACGTTAATGCCAATAGTAATGTTAAATGCATGAATCATGCCTATCATATGAAGTATATTTATAAAATCCCAGAGCTGTGTGTCTGTCAGTCACGCTCTGAAATATTTCACCGAAATGTTCCATTGAGCGCTATAACATACATTTTAGAACACTACAAGAGTTTTTTCAAGCGGTAGAACATTACAACTACCGTTTGATGGGGGCAGCCGTTACTCGAAACCAGGCTATCGACATGGATGGAGATACCATATTCTATGATGGCAGAGGGCCCGATTGACCTGTCAGATGGATCGGGCCCGGGACATCCTGTCTACTGCGAATCGCTGCAGTTGATATATGGCATGTCCATAGTCTGCTCAAAACATAGAGCACTAATAATTCAGCGAAATATCGAGAATTTTCAGGCATCTTCTTTTCTCCAACCTAAACGTGCTAGATTTGCTAGAATATTCTAGAATTTTTAATTTTGCAAAAGCAAAACTACCTAATAGGGATGATTGCGCTCCACTTTGATTTTTTTCTGGCAAGCACGTCTGGATTATTTTCAGCTGCTTTTCAGCTAATTCCAGAAAAAAAAATAGCGATTTGGTGTTAGAGTTTCAGAAAATTTTCGAAATGAACTCATTCAAAAAGTGCCGAAATCTATGTGTCCATCATTACACGTCGTTCAATAGCTATTGTAGTGCTTCACCATTTAAGTACATATCTCGCCCCGCTTGCGCAATTTTCACAAATATGGCCTTATTTCAAAGCTTAATATTTACAATTCATATTTCACTTCTCCGAAGCATATTTTACATTTCTGTTAAAGCATGGACGGGTAATTTTATATGTTTTTCCAAAAAAAATCCCTTCCAAAATCTTAAGTGAGTATCTGTTAAATTTAGATCAAATTCAATATCGGCGAGCAGAAACTTTGTTTTTGACATTTGTTATGAAAAATTTGATGTAAATATCACACTAAATGCTCCGTAAAGTAAAAAATCTTGTGTTAATGGAAAGTGCTTGGTGAACTTTTAAGAAAATTGCCATTTTCATGCCAAACTGAAGGTGGTCCGTCTTACCCCGGCGGGCGCTCTTACCCCGTCTTCCCCTATCTACGAAATCAAGGTCCTGACCCTGAGGTGTCGACTGTTCCCAAGCACCCAATTCGAAGTTCGGATTGTACTTAAGCAGTGAACCCCAAAGATTACTTTTGGTATAAATCTAGTTTCAGTGAAACTTTCTCGCTGATTAAAAAGAACTCTACGGACCTTCTTTCTCGGAAGAGTAACCCGTTAACTTGTCAACAACTAGAAAGTTTAGAACAAATTTGAAAATTTTGCCGGCAATTACATTTTTACTATTTTACTGAAATTTATAAAGAATCTTGTGATAACTACGAGTTGAATAGGGGAAAAGCACCAATTTTCGACCCAGCACTAATTTTCGACCCATTTATACGTTTTTGGTCTACTTTGTATGAAAATCCGAAAATTGGCACAGATTTCTTGTGGGTCGAAAATTAGTGCTTTTCTCCTAGTGTGTAGGTATAATTTTTACAAGTGCAAAAATATTTTTGTCTTAAAACATATTAAAAAAAATGTTGTTAAGACTTATTGAAAGGTTTTTCAAATGAGTAGAACTAGTTTCAGCTTTCGTTTTATCGTCTACTCGGAAAAATTTTGGTATTTTTCGTTAAAAAATCATGTTCTTGGGCAGTTTGTGTTTAATAACTATGTCAAAATGTGATGAGTTCGTTCACGCGACGTTGAAGTGTTTTATTTTCTCTCGGTTTGCGCGCATTTTATTAGGGAGTGATTTCAGTGCACGGGTGTTTTTTTCGATTTGCGCTCATTTTGCGTTGGGTACATTTTTGAGTGGTTTTTCGAAAAGAAAGAAAGGAAGTTTTAAAAGCAGAGTGCAAATGTTCTAGAAGCTCACATTAATGGCAAAGTGTTAATTTACGTCGCGTGGATTTTTTTCGTAGTAACCCGTTCAAAAGATACTTTATAGATAATGGCGATACAGTTCGACGACATCGTTTTGACGACTGAAAAATACAAAATGGAAAACCGGTGACATCTTTTCGTGATGAATGATACTATTTGATTATATTTCTAAAATTATATGCATTTTGGGATGAGTGGGACCACCAGGGCACCCGATTGAAGCAGGATGGATAGGAACAGTGTAACTATCAACTTTTTATCGCTAATATTTCGTGGAGAAAGTGCGGGCTCTTCTTCTCATCTATTGGGTCTTTCTGGCAAGCAAAGGCTTGATTGTACAACTGTTTGTGTGAATTACTTCTGGATGGAGATTCATTTTCCCTTGCGGGTTTCGCGTAAGTGCTTATGGGACCGCCATTCGTTTTGGCCCTTCAAACAGGAGTATGATTGAATACAAATAGTGATACAATCTTGATCAAATTGGTTTGTTAGATCAGATTATTGCTACCGGTGGATACCATGCTACAATAAATGGCAGATTATATCATAATCATAAATAACTATGCCAAAATGTTGTTTACCTACATGTGTTATTCACACTTTTGAAAAACAAAAAATATCTTTGAGAGCATATATAACTATTTGGAATCGATTGAGTATTCTAAAAGTCATAAATTGTTTAGTGAAACAAGGAAAACATAAAAAAACTTTTTTTTATCAATATTTGACAAATTTGATGCTCTACAAACATATTTTCATTTATATTTATTTTGTAGAGAATGTTGCTTAAAGCTAACAAAGTTGATTATAAAATAACAAAGTTATGTAGACTTTACTGAAGGTCATATTCGCAAGTTGCTTGCTGCTTGCAGCTTTCTCTTCTGATGCGATTTGAATTCAGAAGAGCATACAAATTAGTGGTTTTGAGAACTTTCGAAAAAAAGCCACACTCTAGTGAACATGGATAAAAAACAAAAGCCGACCTCTAAATTCTCTAGCAATTCTCTAGCAGGAAAAATCACAAATGAGTTATATTTTTGATTAATGCATTACAAATTTTGAAATCGGTGATGGTTTTGGATTTAGATTAGAATTTGTTGGGGTACCTGGTGAATTTCAAAATGGAAATTATGGGAAGAATGCAAGAAATCCCATCCAAAAAATCAAAAAAATCAAGGGAACATTGATCTATTTTGTAGAATATACCACATGTTTCAGTTTGGCCACTATTGTGGTCATTTTGAGAACATAGTCATGAAATATGGAGTGGTTCCGACCATTTCTGGACACTCGTTAACAGGTTCCGATAGGGATCCAAATGGTGGACAATTTTCAAAACTTTACTGCCTTTGTCGTATGACGGCTTTAATTCCACAGAAGTTCACCTAAGAATTTTCTTTGAAAAGTTACCATTTTTGTATTTGTGTGGAATCATCCCGAAACTGAAACAGGCAATACATTATGTCAAGTAGATCAAGTTTACATTATATTTTTTGCATGCATCATTAATATAACTCATTTGTGATTTGCCTGAAAATTTCATCAGAATAAATAAACCGATGACAAAGTTACAGAATTTCGAAACTTCGATGTCGGCACTTAGAACTGTTAAGGTTAATACATATCGAGATCTTTTCCTGGATTTTAAAATCGCTCAATAATTGAATACCTACATATTTCCCGAGGGGACGGACCTGGTGTAGTGGTTAGAACACACGCCTCTCACGCCGACGATCTGGGATCGAATCCCATCCCCGAGATAGTCACTAAAAATTTCAGTGACGACTTCCTTCGGAAGGAAAGTAAAGCCGTTGGTCCCGAGATGAACTAGCCCAGGGCTAAAAATCTCGTTAATGAAGATAGAAAAAAAAATATTTCACGAGTGGCATCAACATCCCCATGATCCCTAGTTTGTATTTTCAGCAACAGTGAAAGAAAAACAAAGCCACGCAAACCAAGCTGTCTCTGCTGTCTTCAGCCATCGAGGTCGGATGGGGATGAGATTCTCACGTCAACGATAATCATAATTCAAACACTAATTACCAATTTTATGACTCGTACAACGAAAAAGCAAAACAGATCCCATTACAGCAATTATTGTAATAGCTGTTACGTGGAATGCGCTCAACTTACCTATCATCAAAAGTTAAGATAAGACACGCACGCGAATGAAAGTGAATGTTGCAACTTTGGGCGTGGGTGCTCGACTTTTGCAAAAATCGTCGTCACCGTATTCAAAGGCGTCGCGTCATTGACCCAGTCACTGTCACGATCATAAACATATCAAAATCTAAATACGCAGGAGAGTTTCACTTTCACAGTCAGTCCTCTAGAGAGCTGAATGATGCTGTCGTCGCCCGAGGACACTTTTCCAACACGCTTTTCTCATTTCCTTATCAAGAGACCCATCAACATGTCAACTGGGATGATCGAACCTGCGCGCATTTGCTCCAGATATCCTCAACAAGTTCCTTTTCTGCGTACCCTTAACTGGTGACGAAACTTGCTTCGCGACATTCCACGATTCGACTTTTCTTGCTTCTGATCATCGTCATCCAGTCAGTCACACAGTGGGAAAATATGGCACCTATCATGCGGATGAATGCAATTCTCAAAAACCTCTGTATTCCATGAAAAAACGTTTATCACTCGAATGGTTATAGTTTCATGTGAAATAAAGAACAGTTGTGAGTGTTTGCGACTTACTAAATATATTTTACCTGGTGAAGAATAATCTTGATAATTGGATGGGACATACTTAATAATATGTCAATGATTCGAAAATCATTTTTTTTCAAAAGGAGTAGTCTTTTTATATCTAAGAGTATATAAAACTGATTGTGCCAATCCATATACCCAAGTAATCAACTAGCACTTTAATTCGTCCTGCGTGCTAATATAATGCAGTAGTGCAGCTCACATGCCCTATTATACGGCTAATATCAAAAAATGCGTATTAGTGGGCTAGTGGTTACTTGAGTAATCCTTTCTTGACACAGAATCATCACGGGAATACAATAACCCATTTGGTCCCATTTTCCCCAAAAAATGCTATTTTTCGGGAAATAAAACAGTTGTAAGTGACTGAGACTAATTAAATATTTTTCTCCTGCTGTTGAATAATCTGATTAATAAGATGGAACAGTTCCTAGTCCTTTTTTTTCTCTTAAAATCTATTGTTTATGTTTTTTTTTTGTGTACCGTAATCCGGGGTAACATTGATCAGCGGGGTAACATTGATCGGGATGACTCATCTTGTTAAACGTTCAAATAAAGATTTATTGATGAAACATTTTCGATCCATTAATGGTACCTCCCTTTCGTATATTCATAAGCTAATGATAATTAAGGTTTTTGCCAAAATTTCGTTTAGTTCATGCGCAAATTTGTCAACTTTTTGAAACAATGATTTCTATCATTTTCACTGACACTACCGAAAATTCATGTCTCACATGAGTTCTGCAGACCATGTGATCAAGGAAAATGCGGTTCTTACTAAAAATGGCAACGCCTGAAACGATTCCGTTGTCAAATCTTTCATAAGTTTATTCAATTAGGCAACATTAACTAATTACTATTACGAATGTAGAATTTCCTGAGGAAATTGCCTACTTTTAGGCGTATTCCGCGGTTCAAGGTGTTTTAAATTTTGAAATAACTCAAAAAGTAAATGACTTGTAAGAGTTTGGTCTTCATATTCGGCTTCAGGGGCCCTGACTTTAGTAAGGAACGACATTTCCAATATTAGCGAACGTTGTTTACTTGGGTGATCAATGTTACCCCATATCAGCTGAATCAAAAAATCACTTAAAACATTTATTTAAACATGTTTGAATCTTTCGAAAAACAAAATAAAGTACATAGTTAGGAGCGGTGGGTGCCAGTACTTGTTTTAAAAATATGAAACTTGTAACATTTGTATTGTGAAATGAAAAATTTAAGAAAAACTAAAAAAAAAGATCAATGTTACCCCGGATTACGGTATATAGTTGTGGTTGTCCAAATATGTAATGCTTTTCTAATGTACAAAGCTGGCATCAGATATCTTTTAAGAGACTTGGTCACAATTTTAAGGCAAGTATTTCATTTCAAAAGAAGATTTCTATAGTCTTTATTTTAACTAAAATGGTCTTTGAAATCTTTTTTTTTTTACTTTTTTGCGGTAAGAGATTTTATTTTTAGCGTAGCAATGTTTGTGACACACTATTGTTCGTAGGCACGCTTAGGAGAGTCGAATTGGGCATCTCAGAGAGCCGAAGGAGATCTTCTTCTTCTTTCTGACGTTACGTCCCAACTGGGACAAAGCCTGCTTCTCAGATTCCACAGTTATTAACTGAGAGCTTTCTTTGCCGATTGACCATTTTTGCATGTGTATATCGTGTGGCAGGTACGATGATACTCTTCTTCTTCTTCTTCTTTCTGGCGTTACGTCCCCACTGGGACAGAGCCTGCTTCTCAGCTTAGTGTTCTTATATGAGCACTTCCACAGTTATTAACTGAGAGCTTACTATGCCAATGACCATTTTTTTGCATGTGTATATCGTGTGGCAGGTACGACGATACTCTATGCCCTGGGAAGTCGAGAAAATTTCCAACCCGAAAAGATCCTCGACCGGTGGGATTTGAACCCACGACCCTCAGCTTGGTCTTGCTGAATAGCTGCGCGTTTACCGCTACGGCTATCTGGGCCCCGATGATACTCTATGCCCTGGGAATCGAGAAAATTTCCTTTACGAAAAAAAAACCTCGACCAGCGGGATTCGAACCCACGACCCTCAATCATGGTCATGCTGAATAGCTGCGCGTTTACCGCTACGGCTAGCTGGGTCCCCATGTAGATGTAGGGTTGTAAAGGAGAAAATGGGGTCGTGACGGACTTTGGTTTCAGGTTGGCCTATTACGCTGCAGAATCATTAACCGTTCTGTGGCGTAGTTGGTTAATGCGCCCAGTCTAGCGTATTGGGAGTCGTGGGATTGAAGCCCACCTGAACGATTCTATTATTTTTCACAATTTTACATCTCAATTTGTCCAAATTTACTTTTGTGTCTACGACCTTCAGGTATTTTCAATAAAAAATGTTACATCATTAAATAGTACAGCAAATATTTCAGTAATTCCTTCGATTACTCCTAAACAAATTTCTTCAGCGATGCAGTCCAATGCTTTTGCAAGAAATTATTTCACAAAAAGCTGTTAGATGTTATCCAGGAATTCAAACAATTCATTGAGAAATTTCACGAAGAATTTTTGAAGGACTTTCTAAAGAAATTTGAGAAGTGAGTTCAGCAGACATTCTCAAAAATATCCGGAATAATAATTTTAAAGGTAATATAAAGAAATTAGTAAAGGCATAACTGGAACTCTTCAAAACTAAACAAAATGTTACGTGTTGCAAGCAAATGTACCTTTTTTACATGAATATGTCATATTTGAATAAATTTCATCGATTTTGTTTGCAATTATTTATTTTTGGAAGGCTTTTCAAAACTATATTACTTTGATGAGAGTTTATTGTGAATAAATGAAACAAATCGGTGCAAACGTTTTTGAGCAACGTGGTTTTATCTTTGATACCACTCCGGCCGTAATAAGATAAAAACTTCTAAAATCATCATATTGTAGTTTTGAGATTTCTCGGTGACAAATCAACCGATTTGTATGATTTTTCCAGAGATACTCCTTATTACCTGATATTGTATATCGAATATATTTTTGTGGAAAATGAAGCTGCTGGTAGAGGAATTAATGATCCTGCTGCCAAGAAGTGTTCAACGTGTCAAATGGTATGCCTCATGCATCATACTCAACAAGCTAAAAATCGTTCTTGTGATGCCCTGATAGGAAAAGCGAGCACGGCAGTTCCATTACAAGCGGTATGTTAGGTTTATGGACGTTTGGCCGTTTTGGCGTTTGGCTGAGTTTTGCCTTCTTAGAATAATAGGGTATTCTTTAAAATTATACTATACCTAATGATAGGCTGTTCTTTCGAAATGTTTTTTGTCTTTCACAGAGATATATCATTCGACCAGTAATAATTATTGTTACTTAGCTTGAATTATATACTCCAGCATTGTTTGGCAGTTTCCCGCTGGGATTCTTTCTTATCACTCATGAATCCTTCTAAACCTCTTTGGGATTGTTCTGGAATCTTGAGATTATTTCTGATTTTTCTCTAAGTTCTTCTGGAAATCACATAGTCCTTCCAGATATCGCTTTGGGATTCATCCAAAAAAAAATTCCAAACTTGGAGAAATTTTCATTAGGGTTATAAATTTTAAAATTATATCTACTTTTAACAGATCCATTCGAATTTCAATTGGTGAATACATATTTACAAAATGCCCATAGATCCTGGACCGACACGAAATTGAACCCAGATACCGTCATGGCCCCAACTCAAAGGTTAAGGAAGAAGTAAAAATAGCATTAAGGTCACTGTATTTGTTGCCATGAAGCATTGAGTAAGGTGATGCAATGAAGCATTGATTGGAGATCGCATATCACCCATTAATACACGTGTTATTGCAACAATAAAAAATGCTTCATTGCTATCACAATGTGGAATTAGAGTATTATTGCACGCAAATTGCTGAAAAAACCATGATGCTATGCACTTGCTGAATTACAGTTAAACTACGGTAATGCTTTAATGCTTGTGGTTACTTGGGTAAATGTAGCCGCATTGAAACTGTAGTGGCGCCCTTTTCCGCTTTAATACTACTTCAATGAGACATATAGTAATACTGCATTTTATGTATAGTTGCATACCTACCTTGATACCTTGATGGCTACAGCGTAGCATCACGCCATTGCCGGGCGTATTGTAGAGCTCCATCTTCGTCGGTCTTGGGCGAAACTTCTCCAGTTGCCCCGAACGTTTAGGGTCGCCAGGACCTCTTCCACTGCGTACAGCCAGCGTATTCGTGGTCTTCTCCGAAGCCGCCGACCTCTACCTGGTTCCCTGCTGAATATTATTTTCGCAATTCTTTCTTCCGACATTCGCACAAAGTGACCAGCCCACTGAAGTCTGCCGTATTTTACACGATTGATAATATTCGCATCTTTGTACACTTGATACAACTCGTGATTCATGCGTCTGCGCCACACACCATTTTCGAGTTTCCCACCGAGTATTGTCCGCAGCACTTTACGCTCGAAAACACCGAGAGCTTTCCGGTCTGACTCTTTCAACGTCCACGCTTCGTGCCCGTAGAGAGCCACCGAAAGAATCAATGTTTTATACAGGGCGAATTTTGTTTCGGTTTTGCAAGCTGCGGGACCTAAGCTGGTTACGTAGTCCGTAAAAGGCCCTATTCGCAGCCGCAACACGTCTTTTCACTTCGCGGGAAACGTCGTTGTCACATGTCACAAGTGTTCCAAGGTAAACAAATTCTTCAACAACTTCAAACACATCCCCATCAAACACTGCCTCAGCACTTACACCACCATGCCTGACTCTATCTCTACCTGCAACCATGTACTTCGTCTTGGTAGAATTGATGGTCAGGCCTATCCTCGCTGTCTCCCTCTTCAGAGGCACGAAGGCCTCTTCCACTGACCTGCGATCGATTCCAATCAGGTCTATATCGTCCGCAAAGCCAAGAAGCATGTGCGACCTTGTGATAATAGTGCCATTTCTTTGCACGCATATAAAGTGATATTAATGCAACTATATACAGCTCTATGGTCACTTGGGTCTTTTCCGGAAATACTTCTGGGATTCTTATGAGAATGCCTCTAGTATTCTTCCGGAAATCACCTGAGATGCTTTCGGAAATCCTTTTAAAATACTTTTGAGGGTGCTTCCGAAAATCTTTCTGAAATTATTCTAAAAATGCCACTGAAGTTTTTACGTCAATATCCTTGAAATACTTCTGGGGCTCTTCCAAAAATCCTGTAAGAATTTTTCCGGATATCTTTCTAGGATTTTTTCGGAATACCTTCTGTGATTCTCTCGAAATCTTTCTGAGGATCCTTCAAATTCTTCCTACTAGATTTTTTAGGATTCCTGCAGAAATTCTTCCTGAATTACCTTTAGGATCCAGGAGCATCCTGAATTATTCAAGAAAACTCTGTGATTATTCTTTCGAGTATCTCCCTAGGATTCTTTCGGAAATTCTTCTGAAATACCCCCAGATTTCTTACAGTTAACCTGCTAAAGGGCTTCAAAATATCTTTTGAAGAATCTTCCACAAATTTTGCTGGAATTTTTCAAGAAATTCTGCTGAGATTCATTCGGAAATACGACTGGAATTCTTTCGGATATCATTCAAGCATTCATGAATTCTACCTGAAGTTTTCGTAAGATTCAACCGTAAATCGTTGGTATTTTTCCAGAAATTGCATTGAGATTCTTCGGGAAAAATATCTAGGATTCTTAAAAATATCCATCTGAAAATTCTTCTGTAAATTGCTCTGGGATTAAAGAAGGATTTCTGGAAGAATCCCAGGTCGATTTGCAGAAGAACCACAGAGAAATCACTAAAATATTATCAGGTAGATTTATAAATTTCTAAAGATTTTCGTAAATATCTGAAACAATCCCATGAGAATTCCAAATAGATTTTGAATGTTTTTACAGTGATATCCAAAAGAATCACAGAAGTTATTCCGTAACAATCCCTGAAAGATTAAAATTAAATTCATCCAGAAAATTTCATTAATATTTTCCAGAATTATTCTGATGTCCAGAATAACTCCAGAAAGATTACCGGAATAGTTTCAAATGGAATTTCCGGAACAATTTAAAAGTAGCTTTCAGAAGATTCTCAGAAGAAGAAATCAGTAATCAAAGAATCTCATAGGAATTTTTTAGAGTCTCAAGGGCTGTCCGGTAGTTTTTTTTTTTTTTTTTTTTGAAGGATTTTCATTTGAACTCAAGAGGGATTTTCAGAAGATTCCACTAAGGATTTTAGAAAATTTCCAAGGAAAACCACATATAAATCACGAAAAAAAATCAAAAACACTTCCTGATGAATTTCCAGAAGAATCACAGAGTTTTTTTTTACAAAGAATCTTAGAAAAAAAATTTAAAGAATCACGAAGTAATTTCCGGAAACATTCCGGATATTCAAAATTATCTCAAGCAGAAACAATAAATCAATTAAAAATCAATAACAATAAATCTGTAAGAATATAAGAAGGATTTCTTGAAGTGTGCTAGGAGGATTTCCAGGAATTTTAGAAAAATTTTCGGCTGAACATTTTCAAGAAATTTGCTGAAGATTTTCGTCGGGATTTCCACAAATAAATATTAAAAAAAAATCCACAAAATAATCCCAGAGGAATTTTCGAAAGAAACCCAACAATTTGCACGGAAGAAAGTGAAGTGAAAGAATAGATTTTTTTATTACAGTCTCAGGCGTCTTTCCGAGAGTATTCAAGATGAATAGGTATAATCTAAAACATTTTTGTGAAAGAATCTCAGAGGGATATTCGAAGAAGTTTCAAAGAGTTTCACGGGGATTTTGGGGAAAATATCAGAAGGGTTTAAATAATGATTTCGGATGGATTTCCAGGAGAAATTTTTGAAATAGATTTTATTCCACTGGAAAGCAATCATAAAATCATTTTCAGCCGATTTCTAGGGAAATTTTACGGAAGAATCCTGGAGGGATATGAAAAAACCCAAGAGGGTTTTCCGGTAAATCCAATAGGAAGTCTCAAGGAGGTTATTAGAAGATTCATAGAGCGATCCGATAAATAACTACATATAATAATTTCAGAAGGGTTTCTGAAAGAATCTCAGTGGATTTTCAAAAAGTCCTCTAGCACCACTACTAATATTTTAACATATTTGTAATATATAGCATATATACGTCACGTATATATGTGAATGATGAGCAATGATCGATACATAATTACAAATTGCGGCGAGCTGAGTGATTTGTACGCTTCCGGTTTAGGGGCGGATCGACGGTATCGAAGTGGAATAAAAACAATTATAAGAGAGCGTGTGAAAAATAATTATGAACTGCGCAGAATATATCAGACCAATTTACCGTTGCTGCGCACTTCTAAAAGCATTCTGTTTTTATAAATAATATTATTTGCTATATTATTTCACGCAACGTGTGATAATAGTAGAACGACAATGATCATCAGTTGATTTTTCCCTACAGATTTGTTTTCAATCACAATTGTTATTTCTTTCCGTTCACGCGCTCGGGAAATGAATCTGGCCATGGTGCAACAACCGTGCTACATTCGATGAATCCTATGCGACAAAAATCGTCGGCGCTATCCGTCAAATTCACTCACCAAAACCATTTTGGTGAATTTAACATCACAGCTACTTTCTAAACCTGCAGGCCAGCAAATAAAAACTGTCATCGATTTCCAATTCAAATATCTCGTCCGTCATTCTTCGATTCAAATTATTCATTTGAAGCAATTATCAAACTTGTTGAATTCAGTCTATTACACCTATAGCTGAAAAAATGGTAAAAACTTTCGGTGAAATGGTTTTTGGAGAACTGTCGGACAATCTAAACAATTACTGTTTGAAGTTGAATGTTGGGAATATGAGTCATGTTCGGAATTTGAAACAAAACAGTATTTCTGTTTTAGCTTTAGACATTTTGTTAGACATATTTTTAAAGCAAGTACCGTATTGATTCATAATACGAACAGCTTGAAATTCCGGACACTCTGCTTTGTATGGGAAACATTTCAAACGAAATGTTTCAATTGTTGCCGTTAAAAAGTTCTCATTTCCGAGGCTCGTTTTAATATGTATTTTTCATTGATACCGTTTTGACTCATATTCCGAACACTTAAGGCCAACGATAGTAATGTTAATTTAATTAGTTTTAGTTTTGTTTTTACGTTAAAGTATGGAACAACATTTTGATTCAAATGCCGAACACTGTGTTCATTCTGTCTCATATTCCGAACACCTTGATTCAAATTCCGAATAGCACGAATAAACCGTATTCAAATCAATAATTTCGAAAATAAATTTACTTAAGCTTGTTCTTCTGGTCTGAAACTAGAGAATCATCACCACTCCCGCGGTATAAATTATATTGGAGACGTTAAAATTGAATTGCAATTGACTGCCATTTCCTTGTTTTGTGGTGACATATTTCAGCGAAACATTTCAACCAAATCGCCATACAAAAACCGAGTGTTCGGAATATGAGTCTGTTCGGAATTTGAGACAAAACGGTATCCATGAAAATGTATAACTCCCAACTGTATTAAACGCCTCTCTCTATTTCAATGGATTATTTATTTTCCTATCTATGGTTTTCATGATCTGTCCGGAGTTTACCCATTATTCGAGAGTTTTTGTAAGGCACGACAACGGGGAGAAATCACACAGAATGAATTATTTAATATGCCATTTGATGAGTTATACATTTTTGAGGCCTTCACCCTCTCTTTCCCACGACTTTGATCAACTATCTCTTGATGAAAAAAGCATTTTTTTTAAGTGCTTCAACAAACAATGTTGCAAATGGTCTAAATTTATCTAAACCAGTATAATTTTTTTAAGTTGTCTTTTTTCAATAGTAATGTGATTGTTTATCAATATTTAAACTATTGAAATAGTTAGTTGATTATTTCATTAGTCTGATGAGTAATGAATCAAATTCTATTAACGATTAAATTGTATTCACCTGATTCGATTTGACTGGAATTCGTCGAAAATCAATGAAGATCTAGAGCTACCATGGAAACGAGAAGTATTCGTAATATGAATCAAAACGGTACTGTTGTCGATTGAAGTCAGAGCTGCTCGCTGTCACTATCAACGCATAAAATTTGCTGATTTGTACAGGCCGACTGCTATACAATTCGGATCAATCTTTATCACATCAACATCATGCTGTGTACTCCATCACAGTGCATTGATGGCGATAGACTATGGATATCACTGATGGGTTAAGTTTAGCCTTAAATTAAGCAAATAAAATGGCAATTTATCGATACGATATTTTTGACAGTGCTTCAAATAGATTGAAACTATATGTTGGTAACTGAAAAACTATAATAGCATGGATAATTACCACGTGATCACTCATTCTGCAGTGATTATGATCTAGAGTGCGCTGTCACATCACTGCTGCTGGTTGTCATATCAAAGTGATATTGATAGCTCGCAAGTGATATTGATAGTTGTAGAGCAACAGCCATCAGCTGATGTGATTGATATTAAGCAACTCTTAACTTGAATATAATGGAATGTCGATTTTCGGTTTTAGGGTAACTTTGATGATGATGGTTATGTAAAAACATGGCAATCCACATCCAATGTCAAACAGACATTATCACAGTTGGAACTGCATTTGAGAATGTTGATTGAAAACATAGATTAGGTTTTATACATTAAAATGCAGAATTTGAAGGAAAAGTAACCTACAAAAGTGTTTCAAGTTCAAGTCTATTCCTGAATAGACATTGATTGATCCCCATGTTTCGACATTGGCATAAACATTCAACATAAGTCAATCGTTATTGGTGTATGTAAATAAATGTATTTCAAACAAAATCGAATAAATTACGCAAGGTATATAGGGCGCTGCTTATCTCTGGGCGCTTTAAGTTATTCGGGAAAATCTGACTTTGATTACAAAATAACCCCAATTTGTGAAAATAATCCATTAATAGAAATGAAAGTGAATTTATGTACTACTCTAACTAGGCTACCAAGAATAAAAAGGAACTCTTTAAAATTTAACCAAATAGCAATCGTAGAACAGGTACACACTAAACACACTACGGTGAATTTCACCGTAATCTCAACAGCTGAACAGTTCGGTGAAATAAAACACCGTATTTCGTCGGAATTTAACGGATTACGGTGATTTTTTACCGAATACTGTAAAAATTTACCGTACTCCGTTAATTTATTTCACCGAACTGTTCAGCTGTTGCGATTTCACAGGAATCCGTAAAATAATTTAAGTGTGTAGGAAATCAGCCGCTTGATTGTTGCCGTTTTAGATCCTTATTTTCCCACTGTGCATAGACCATGCGCTTTTCCAACCCATTCAATCACTCGGCCGTTAATTGACAATGTTATCGATCGATAACAGATAATTAGCTCGTCATCGCGGTTTACCGCTCTATTGGTTATAGAAAGTTGCAACTGAAGTGCTGTTGGATGACAAATGTGTAACCGTCTCCGCGTTGACCCACTGGACTAGGTATTTGCTGGCACTGAAATGGAAACTCTCCCTTTTCGAAGCGAAATGACCAACAATTAGAAGTAAATCGTGACCACAAGCCGGGGGGCCTGTCCCTCGTCATCGTGGGTTCGATTCAATTTCGATTTTGGGCTCCTGTCATCACGCAATGAAAGAATTCGCCACCGGAACGTGTTCTGCATTGGTAATTAGTCGTAAGCATTGTTCGATGCTCTTTATTGGTCTCTATTTGTGGGGTGAACTCTGAACTAGACTCCCCCACGTCGAAGCTTTCACACGTGGTACAGTCAGGTCTCTTATTAGGTGCTGCCACCCAATTTTCGCCCACCGCAATTTTTCAGCTGTCTTCCATTTGATTCTGGTGAAATTCTGTAGATAAAGCTTATAGGGTTCTTTCATGCCTTATTCAGGTGATAAGTATTGAACATTATCTGTTATGGAATACCTTAGTTTGATGTTCTACAGTAATTTTCTTCTGCTCGGGAACTGACAAATTACGGTGGGAAGAAAGTGGGTGGCAGTGTCTAGTAGGAGACCTGACTGTACAGGGAAAGGATGGAATTTTTTCGCTTCCGAATTGTGGTCAGTCGTGACTGGTGATCGCGCTTTCAATAGCACACATCGACGATGAATTGGTGAAGGTGATGATGAGGCACAATAAATTACAATAAATAGGAAATAAATTAGGTCTTAACATTAGTCGGTGACGAGGAGAGATTTGACACTGGGTTTGCTCAGTTTTGATGGATGGACGGATCTACCAGTCCTTGTGGTACAGGATTGGAACAGATGGAGCCGCAGGAGCAGCATAAGCCACGGGGGGTGGTAGAGGGATGGGGTTGGCGCTTCTTGCTATGATTTGCGACACGGCAAGCACTAGAAGAATTACCTAGGAACGAAAAGAATGTATGAATAATCATTTACCAATAAAAATACCGATCGATTTCTACTTACTCCTACGCCCAATCCCTTCATCGAGACTACTGTGAGAGCTGACAGCAGGGTGGTGATGACCCCCACAACAAACGCCGTTGGGACCACAGCAAAGCTCATTCGTTTCAGGAAGTGATGGCCGAAGGTTCTACCCTCTGAAATGGATGGAAAAAAATGTTGTGAATATTGGGGTTTTAAGAAGGCAGCTAAAAGTTCACAAGTAGGTACCGCAACCCGCAGTATCATTTATCAAATCCACAGTGTTAATGTTATTAGAAAATGTAATTATTAGGTGTATCTAACAAATATTCGTATAAAATCTAAAAGTAAAACCAGCGACATTAGTTTTATATAATTTAGAAGCTTTTTATCTTGTTTTTTTTTGTAAAATATGAAAACTACAAAAACTCATATATTTGTATTTATTATCGCTTGTGCCACTATAGGAACACATGTGTCCATAGTAGCACTATTTCTAATTTCTGTTCTTATAGTAGCACTAGCTTCACGGCATAGGCAAAATACAAATCAAAACCATATTTTTACTAAACTATTATATTATTCATTTGAAGTGTGAATCAAAAGCTTTCGATTGATGTGAAAAAGTTCTTAATTCATGAATTATTTTGTTTAAAAAAATAGTTTTTCTCAGTAGTGCTACTATAGAAACAATAGGTTTACTGTAGATACAAGGGAGCTTAAATTTTAAGCAAACCTATTTAGAACAAAATTGAGCTGTCAATCAATGGTACTTAAATTAATATCTGCTGACCTTTATGACAAAAAATATTTTACAAAGATTTATAGCAAAACGGCTGTAAAAAGCCACTAGTACGACTATAGGGGACTATCTACTAAGGGAACACAATAGAAATATTAGTAGTAGAACGCTAGTGGCGTTGTTGTCACAAAACTGATTTTTATTATTAATACCTTAAATTGTGGTTTTTCATAGTTTGTTCAACACTAAGTCGTTGTTTTGGTTTTTAAAATTAATCTGACACTTTGAGGCCCGGTACTCACGCAATTGACATTCGTGGCAAACTAGATGTTGGTAACACGAACAGCAGCGACATTAGCATTTTTAGGTTAATGCTTCTACTGGGAACTCCGACCCTGCATGATTTATATTTTCAAACACATTTTATGAAAATTTAAAGTAATTTAAAACAATGTTGAAAGTAATTTTTTAGTTGATTTGAAGTTATTCTCATGTTGTTTTCATGTTAACAATGTTCGGTTATATTCAAAATACCTTTACTAACTAATTGTATGGAAACTTCAAAAAAAAAATTGTAAGACTTGTCACGCCCTCTCCCTACGAACGAGACATAATTTGTGCATGACCTTTTACAGTAAATTGTTATTTCAGATTAATTGAATGAAAATTTTGTTAGCTGATTCCATTAAGTAAAAACAGCTCAAATCATGCAAATCATAAGTATTGTCCAAGAGGCGAATGAACATGACTGTTTAAAGCCTCTATAATAAACAAAAAAAAAATAAGTATTGTCCAGGAAAATTTCCAGAATCTATATTAAACTGTGACCCATATACTTACGACATGGTCTTGCGGTAAAGTCTAATCCCACACAAATTTACAAATTTTTGAAATGTTGGAGTCTACGTGAGATCTGAAATGTCCAAAATGTGTTCACATAGTTCAAAAACAGTCCCTTAGGAAGTGTATTTTTGTTTTAAAGGGGATCAAGCATAGATCAAATACACAGCCTGTCTATGTATCATGCAATAACCATCAATCATCAAAAATTTAAAACCATGTTTCAGAAAATTCAAAACCTTTGTTCGCTTTTCAAATACCGAAGGGTTGGCATATTTATATTTTCATGAAGAATACTCTGATTTAGAACAACAAAAGTGTTGAAATTTTTGAACAATGAATGTTTGAACTGTTTTAGTTTACATGATTACGTAAAACAAGAAATTTGTTCATTTTAACGGAAAACGCCTACCTATTCAGCTAGACCATCTTCGTGTTTTCCATACGATATACGAATGCAAAATATGACCATTTTGTATAAAAAAGGCCAATATGAAACAAAAATAAAGCTTACAACTTAAAAGAGGTTGCACCAATATTGGTGCAACCTCTTTTGAGTTGAAACCTTTTTTTTTTTTTTTCAAATATATATCCGCTACATTTTTTTTCATTTTAAGACTCATATTAAAGTATTGTATCGAAAAGAAAATAACCAAACATGAGACTACATATCGATGTAGGGGCCCTGATAGCCGTAGCGGTAAACGCGCAGCTATTCAGCAAGACCAAGCTGAGGGTCGTGGGTTCGAATCCCACCGGTCGAGGATCTTTTCGGGTTGGAAATTTTCTCGACTCCCAGGGCATAGAGTATCTTCGTACCTGCAACACGATATACACATGCAAAAATGGTCATTGGCATAGTAAGCTCTCAGTTAATAACTGTGGAAGTGCTCATAAGAACACTAAGCTGAGAAGCTGGCTCTGTCCCAGTGGGGACGTAACGCTGGAAAGAAGAAGAGACTACATATCGGTCCCCTATTGAATTTAGTAATATCACCGGTACCAGATCAATTATCAAAATTGCTCTCCGTTCAATGTCAATTATGTCAATTATGACTGATTTGTAAGAAATTTGGTTGTGCACACGCAGTGCCATTTGAAGTTTTTATGAAAATTACTATGAAGAAGGCAAACCTTTTGTGCTCATTCCTCTAATTGCTTGTCTTAATATTCTATGAAAAAGAGAACGAACTCTTCTCATGTGAAATCTTCCCAGCTACAACTTTACCGAAAACATTTTGATGGTATGTAAGGATAAATTGCTATTAATTAATAGGGGATTCCACGGAGGCATGCAAGTCGATTCTGATCGACCATTTCAAAAATATCTGAAACTTTGCACAGTTTTTCAGTTCCATCTAAATCGTCATTTTCCGATATCAAATCTTCAAGTTGAGTCACGACTAACTTTTCAAAAGGGTGTATGTGAAAATGGTTCAAAAATATTCAAAAAGCTGCACAGCAAAACCGGTTCGTTCGATTGTTAGACAACTAAAGAAACAAAGTTAGACAACTAAATAAAGATTCCAAAAAAATACACACAGTAAAAAAAAATTTTTTTTTTTTGCATTAAAAAACATAATTTTTGACACAAAAACTCAAATATCTCAAAACCCTATCGGAATACCAAAGTAATTTTTTGAGGGAAAACGGTCCATTATATTAGCTATCTACCATAAAAATTTGGTGATGGTAAGCCAATAAACAAAAAAGTTATGACATTTCAAATATTTCACAAATTTGACACTGAGTGAAAAAAAAATTTTTTTTTTTCATTGTTAATTTTTTTTAGGACCGCAGTTTGTTGCTGAATTTTTGTTAAGGGTACCACATGAGGTTAACAAGTTGTTTTCATGATATTTTATTTAATTATTCATAACTATTATAGCATCTATTAGAAAGTTAGACGCGATCCAGTGTTGTGATCTATAGTCTTGATAGTGTCATATTTTTTATTGTACGTAACTGAAGAAAAATTCTCTCAATAGTGTTGAAACCTTTTGATAAAAGAAACCTATAAGAAATCTAATATTGAAGACAAAAGCCAAAAAAAAGTTTTCTATACAGGTATACGACTAGTTTACCTGCAAAAAGTTTACCTCGTAGAGAACAAGGCGGGTCTATACCCAGGTGATCTAGTATACGTAAAGCAGGTCGGTTTTCTCGGCGCTGGTTTTCTCCACAAAGTTAAAATCTGATTACACCTGGGTATAGACCCGCCTTGGTAGAGAATAGACTTTGTTAATCATATTTGGGAGAAAGCGAGTAACTTCAACAACATCAAAAACATGATAGGTACATACCATGAACATACTCACGAAAAAGCTAAAAATATACTACCACTATGGTTGTAAAAGATTTAATTGTAAAATTTTTCTTCAGTCAAGCAAACGACACCAAACTAGTCAGTAAAAACTTAAAAGTGATTTTGTTTATTAAAATCTAACGAGCAACATGAGTAGTCGCTTTCTCAACTGTTGCAGGCCGTTTGCAGAAAAAAAGTGTTCGAAAGAGCTACGAAATCTCACCGAAAGCACCATAGATAAACTGAAAGCGGCTGGTTATGCTCCAATGTCTACATTGAATACAAATTTACGCATTTGTACGTCCTGCCGTTTAAACGTTGACAAACGGGCAATCTGTACATCATCGGTGGATCAGGTTGCAGGAAGTTCGAAAACAACAACAACTGAGGAATTACTAGATGCACCGACAACAACTGAGGAGTTACCAGAAGTACCAAGTGCAGATAGTCTTGCCACGGTACCATCAGCGACATCTGTTTCAACAAATCAATCAGAAGATGAGTGCATCCAGAAGGTCAACATCGAACGCTTCAACGAAGGGATAGTTGGAATAAAAGTGACTCCGATTAAATGGACGAAGATGGGTTACGTCAATTATCCCGAGAAAAAGAACGAAGAAACTTCTTCAAATTAGGACCTGAGGATGTGGAAAATACAGACTACGATGAGGTAATTATGAATATGAAGGAAAGGTTCTCGAATCTAGCCACGACAAGGAAAGAAAAATTATTGATTTTGTCGATGCTGCCAAGCTCGTGGTCTATTCAAGACGCCATTGATGAGTTCAAAACCAATAGAAATACAGCAAAAGAGGCAAAACAATTCAAAAATAACTGTCTTGCAACCAAAAACGCTAGGTCGAGTACTTCATTAACAGATGAGACAAAAGAAAAAATAATTCAATATTTTGAAGACGATGAAGTAAGTAGAGCTATGCCTGGCCAGAAAGATTATGTATCTGTAAAAAAAGATGGAAAGCGTCAAGCAATCCAAAAACGATTAATGATGACTACTTTGAAAGAAGCGTATACACGCTTCAAGGAAATTAACGAAAATATTAAGGTAGGTTATTCCTCATTTGCAAGCCTTCGTCCAAGGCAATGCAAGCTTCTATCCAATTCAGGAACACATAATGTTTGTGTGTGCACAACACACGAAAATATTAACCTAATCTTACATAGTTTGAAAAGAATCAATTTATCAAAGGATATTAAAATGTTAACTGGTAGTCTTTTGTGTGAAAATACAACATCAAATTGCTATCTACGATCTTGTTCGGATTGTCCAGATTCTTCATCATTGGAAAATACTTTATTCGCTGAGTTTGAAGAAAATTATATTGATCAGTTATCATTTGAGCAATGAGTGACCACGGATAGGTGTGACCTAGAAACTATTGTAAAACCTGTAGATGAGTTTGTGTCATTTTTTTGCTTGAAATTAGAAAGTTTAATTCCTCACGACTTTATTAAAACAGAGCAATCCCGCATTTTAAAAAATACGAAAAATACATTACAAAATGGTGAATTTTTAGTCATTTGTGATTTTTCTGAAAACTATAGCTTTGTATTGCAAGATGAAGTGCAGTCCCATCACTGGAACGTACAACAAGCTACAATTCATCCATTCGTTATTTATTTCAATGGAAGTACGCAAATTGAACATTTTAGTTTTATAGTAATTTCCGAAGATTTAAGACACGACTCAGTATCTGTAAATTTGTTCATTGCCAAAATGATTAACTTTTTACGCGTTGATAAGGATAAAGAAATCAGAAAGATATATTTCATGTCTGATGGAGCAGCATCGCAGTACAAAAACCGTAAGAATTTTTCGAGCCTATGTCAATTTAAATCAAAGTACGGAATTGATGCAGAATGGCATTTCTTTGCTACGTCACATGGCAAAGGTCCTTGTGATGCTATTGGAGGAACCATAAAGCGCATGGCCACAAGAGCAAGTTTAGCCAAAGAACGTGAGTATCCAATTAAAACTGCAAAAGAACTATTTGATTGGGCGAATCGCAGAAAAGAAGAAGATTTAACAAAATTATCATTTTGTTTTACTACTACTGAAGAGTACGAATTAACGGCATCAGAGCTCAGCGAACAATATAATAACGCGAAAACGATCCAAGGAACCCAAAAATTTCACTGTTTCAATCCATTGTCAGAAAATAAAATTAAAGCAAAACTATACTCGAACTGTACTTATAATGATGCAAAAGTGTTCGATATTGTAAAAAAAATGAATAACAATAAATAAATAAGTATTAATAAAATGTTTTCATGATCTCATAACGCATACCCAAATCCAAAACTTTTAAAGTTTATATATAACATTTAGAAACTCATCAATCATACTCTAAAAAAAATATCCTGGTAAAAAAAAAAATATTTTCGTGTAATCTGTTAATTCATTTTAATTTATACATATATACATATACATATAATATTTATACATATACATAATATTTATACATATAATATACATAATACTAATGAATACATGAAAACGACTTGTTTAATTCACGCAAGGCCCTTAACAATAAAATCAGCAACAAACTGCGGTTCCCGTAATAATTTACACCGAAAAAAAAATTTTTTTTCTACTAAATGTGAAAATTGTGACATGTTTGCAATGTCTTAACTTTTTTGTTTATTGGTTTACCATCACCAAATAGATAGTAGATAGCTAATATAATGGACCGTTTTCCCTCCAAAAATTACGTTGGTATTCTGATAGGGTTTTGAGATATTTGAGTTTTTGTGTCAAAAATTATGTTTTTAATGCAAAAAAAAAAAAATTTTACTGTGTGTATTTTTTTGGAATCTTTATTTAGTTGTCTAATTTTGTTTCTTTAGTTGTCTAACAATCGAACAAACCGTTTTTGCTGTGCAGCTTTTTGAATATTTTTGAACCATTTTCACATACACCCTTTTGAAAAGTTAGTCGTGACTCAACTTGAAGATTTGATATCGGAAAATGACGATTTAGATGGAACTGGAAAACTGTGCAAAGTTTCAGCTCAATAGAAAAAAATGAATTAAAAAATTTACCAAATTTTGGTGCTGTTGCTTGGAATCACTCTAATGATAACAAAGTCTCAATTATGCTGAGATGATCTTTCAATTAAGGTACCGGTACCAATGGTTGTAATGTACCAGTAGATTGGACTATGGAATAAAACGTACATTTTTTTGATAAAAACGACATGTGCTATTTTTAGTGGATAGATCGCCTCTAGTTTAGTCGATTTGCCAAATTTCAGCTTTTTATTTCATCAAAAAGTCATATAAATAATAAAGTTTACGCAAAAAATTTGCTCCCTTGCACCAATAGTTGCCGTCGTGTTCCAGTAGTGGATCAACGGAAGGAAACAGTTTTTAAAATGGATGTATAAAAATGAAGAAAAGTCCCAGAGATGTTCTTAATGCTTCATTCGAAAGATATTAGTTGTTGTTCGAAGGGAAAAATGTTAAACCTGTGTAAAAACTTGCCTTTTTGTTTAAAATTTCTTGTATAATTCCCAAACGCCTACTACTGGAGCACTAGCGCAACTACTGGAACACGTGTACCAATAGTGGCTCAAGCGATTTTATGTTAAAAAATTAGTTTTATCACTCTTTTTATATTTTTCCCATATAGTAGAGGTTGAAATCTTTCTGTTGACGTCAAAAGATCTATGCTAAGGCTTTTCGTTATTTTGTTATGATTTTTTATAGCTTAGGTAGTCCACTAATGGCACCGGCACCCTATTACGGCTTCCTGAAAATTTTTTGTTCTGCGGTAGCCGCTAAGTTCTACCGCAGCTCTCAACGTTCTACGAAAGGCTTGAAAATCATTGAATCATTGAACGAAACCATCTAATCGAATTATGCTAGTAGAGTTCAAAGCTTTGAAAAACAGCAAAAAATAACAGTCATTAGCGTGGTTTCCAAGGTATCATCGCAGCCGATCGGTGATGCTTTGAGGAAATCAGCAATGTGACTGCTGCGGTAGTTTTCTATTCAACATTAGAACGGAAATTTATCTCTAAAATTGCAATTTTTTCAGAGTAACACTGTAGAACATAGTAGCTTGGATTACTTTGGTCTATTCTTCCCGCCAGGAGCACCACTGTTGCCTGCCGAACAGTTAGGCTGACCATACGTCCCGTATTTAACGGGACAGTACCGTTTTTACGACCTTTTATCGAAAATGTTCAATTTGTCCCGTATTTTATGAAAAATCAGTAAAGCCTAACATATGAAATTCAACGGTTCCAAAATATTTTTGAGAGTATTCAGTTTACATTAAGTCTCGATTTGCCATATTTTAGGTTGACATTTTTTTTGACTTGACTTGAGTTGACTCATTCGCATTTTTTTTAGAATCAGATCAATTTTTTTAAATCTGCAATTAGTTAACATAAATATGAACATAACAATGTATATATATTTTCTCAATGTTATGTTGAAAGAAATTTCACACTAAACTGTAACATATTTCCGAAACTCGACTTCAAAATTGCTATAAAAACTTGATAAAAGCATAAAATCACTTTTTTTTATCAGTTTTCAACGTTCTTAAAAGAACGGAAAAAATAACCTAGAAGACTAGAGATTCGAAGACTATAGTAGAAAAACTAAAAATATGGACCACCATTATTAGGAACAATTTCCTGGCCACAGTTTTGAAACATCACAGTCCGTTCAATTTGGAAACCTAAAATTTCGCGGTTCCTAATTTTGAACAGATTTTTCAAGAAAATTTAAATTTTCAATTCAAACACAAATAGGTTATTACTAACATGATATCCATTGTCGGTGTCACAATCGCAATTATCAAATTTCCATGTACCGGGGATATTTTTGCAAAAACGTTTAGCATTCGTAAGTAAATAATTAAAAAATATTCTGTCGTCAAAAATTTTCCTTTTAATTTTTTGTGGGACAGATTGAGCTTCAAAATTGTTATTATTGAAATGCCTTAGTATGGAAAAAAGTCAAAAAGTTCAAAAAATCTAAATTTTAAACTTTAAGAATCTGCAAATTTTTTTAGGGTGCTTATCTTAAGTAAAAAAGATCTGATATACTTGCAACTTCGATAAAAATCGATAATAAAAAATAAAAAACAATTTTAAAATATCTACGGTTTATACAAAAATCTTCAAGTTTTGACATATTTCGTGGCACTACATATTTTGTAACTTTTAGATTGTACCGTTTTTGTTCTTCATTTGTCCCGTTTTGATCTTGTTTGCAGTTGGTGAAGCATACTGCATGCAGACCCACTTTATGATAATGGATAACAATTTATCCTGACGTCCAATCAAAATGTGGCAAAGTTGTAGCTGAAAGGAATTCACATGAGAAGAGTTTGTTCACTTTCCCATGAAATATTTTGACAAAGAGATAGAGGGCTGAACACAAAAGGTTGACGTTTTCCATAGTAATCTCCTGATAAACTTCGAACGGCGTGTGCACAGTAAAATTTCTTCCGAATCACTTAAAACTTAGGGAGGATGCTATTCACCATAAAGAAAGTCGTTTAAGCACTTTTTTCCTCAATCACTATTGCCCAAAATTATATATTTTCCGATTGATCTAATCAAACATCACTTTGATCCAAATTTTAAAATCTTTTTGCATTTATCACACTGACCTGCAACATCCTGATCTTCGTCTTCACATCGCACCAAAGCCACCAGACAGCACAGAACCATGCAGGCAAGAATCACTTTTTCGTAGTTGGAAGCCATCGTTTGTAGCTAGGATTGAGCACACTGCTTATGCTTTAACGTCACGAGGTAAGGTACGATCGAATTGTCACGACACTCAAAGTTCGACTGCGTTCCAAAATTTGGCCAGCCAGGTCTTTTAAATAATTGATTCATGGATGGACAATATACAATGAACCGAGCGAGGACCATAAACATTTTGGACACTTTTTTGTTTCCTCTATTTCAGTTCCGATATTGTCTTCGCTGTCTTCGCTGTCGCTGTCGATGCGACAGTTGCCAAAATGCGGTACTCGCTGTTGCAAGCGATATGCGCGGCACAGACAAACAGACATAGCAGTTAGGACAATTATCTATGTAATCCATTGCCTTCTTCACACAATCTACATCAGGTGGCCACCAAGCAGGAATTTTGATTATGTGCCACAACCTAGAAGGTTGTTTGAAGCATGGAAATGGAAATTTTATAAGTGTTATGTCTGTTTGTCTATGCACGTGGTATGCAAAGATGTCCACACTCTGCGTGGTATACGCGCGTAAGAATCGAATATGGTCAGGGAAGCATTTCACTTACACGGTACCCATTGGATTGCGTTCGGGAATCTATGAGGTTGTGTTTTTGATTGATTGATAACTAATTTGTCGTAGGTTTGGATAGCGGATACAGACGGGTACCTATCGAATCCGAGTTTGGCACTAAAGCGTGATGCAATTTGATCGGAAATGTATCGTAACCTCACTTTCCGTTACGGACTAGCTGCCATATGGTTGACATTGAATAATACACGTTGGAAAAACTATTTCTGAATATGCAGGGTGGATATCAACTTAATGTCTTAAAACTAGGAATCCTAAAGCCCCTAAGCCTGGAAAAAGACCGAAAAAGGAATAAAAAAATTGGTTTCACCAAAAAAGAAACAAAAAATTGGAACCAAGAAAACAAACAAAAACTAAACAGAAACCAAATGAGATGAGTTCTCGTAAAGATTCCCGTGGGAATCCGATCAGATATTCCTCTGAGGATATTTCCAAGAGTTTTTTTTTGAATCCCTTATGTTATTATTATAAATATTAAAGCTCATATTAATGTATGTATTTTTTCATGATTTTTCCTAGAATAGCATAGACAGACTCTACATGCCAAAGGTTGCTCCTCCGTGATTGATCGGAACTGGTAAAAATTGCACTTCGATCCAAATGAATAGGATGAGACTTTCCAAAAGTCCTTACAGTCAGGTAAGATGGGAAAGGAATGTTAGTGTGTTGCTTCTAGAGACCGAGAATACCTCTGCATGTCCACAATCACCACGGGAAGGGTGTTTATTGGTAAGGGTGGAAAAAGATCTGGGAGTCATCTTTGGTCGGTGATGCGATCCATAGATAAGGAGGAAAAATACGACTCTTACCTAAAACTAATTTTTCATTATTGTCTCACGATGAAAAGTTATAGCTAATAGATTAAAAAATACGTTAACGTTCATAATGTCGAACCATTTAAAAGTTGTTTTTAGTAATGACAAATGTGTATATTATAATTATAAAAAAACCGGAATAAGGGCTTATACCTGCACTTGTAGTGACGATCCATCCAATGTTTGTTTGGAAATTACAAAAAAATTAACACTTAAACGATAAAGAAGTGCTATCATATGCATGAAACGAGCTCACCAGTTGCTAGTACATTGCATATATTTCAGATTTTGATCATCCTTAAGCAAAAAGTTTCGTAATTAAATTTACTAAAAGTCGTCCATACATTGCAAATTGGGCATATCTAAGGGAAAAAAGTTTTTCTAACAACGAATTTTTCAAGTCCAAAACTGATTTTTTTTTTCAAAGATTTTGTTCTAAACCGTCAAATATGATCGTATTTTTAAGTGATAAATGAATTTGAATCAGAAACAAATTGTATTTTTTATTGAGAATAGTTAAAAAACGGAATTATGCAGTGATTATGTTTTTTAAATGAAGGCAATCTATGGATTTCGCCTCTGCCTATGAGAAAATCAACTCCGTCTAACAATCCGACGGATTTTTATGGTTCGAAAGATTGCAAACATTGAAAAGGAACAACCTGATGCATACCCCATTAAATTTTCTTCTAGAAAATACTGCTAAACGTACCTGCGTTACAAGCCAGATGAATAAGAAATAATGTTTGTATTGTTATCTATCAAAATGTCCGTTAACGACCTGAGTTACTCAACAATCACCGCGTGAGTGTATAGAAAGATAGGTATTTAACTTATAATTGTCGTTCTACCTATGCATATAACTATTTAAGCTTGATGTCAATAAAACTCTTTTCATTTTATCTAAGTCATTTATGAAAAGAAGTTAAAAATGGATCAACAAGATTTATCGCGCATTAAAATTTCGAGATGTTGTGCCGGTATAAACAATCCTAAGTGCAGGCGTAGCCAGTTGCGAAACTTGTCACCAACAATGATCGAACACATACGTGCTATGGGATATAGTCATCAGCTTGATGAAACTATGCATATTTGTGAGTCATGTCGCTTAGTGATCAGGCTCCACAGAAGTCCGCCTAAGAAAAAAACGACGTTCGGGTGGAGGCGAAGTGAATCAAAATCCACAACCACCAACAAGCGGTCAGGCCTCCAATGAAATGCTAGGTAAGATAAATTTACTTTGCAGCACATTAAACGACAATGATTGTTTACATAGAACCCATATCAATATATTAATTCGACATTATTGTATATTTCAGAAGCAGTCCCGTCCTGTTCATCTTTGCCATCCGTCCCATCAGCGGATGAATTACTAGGCCCCTACAACGTGGAAAAATTCAACAGTATTATTGAAACTTTGAATTTATCCCCAATCTCGTCGAGAAACATGAGGAGCTTGGACTATCGAATTAAAAAGTCAGTGGAGATCACCAAAGCTGTACGTCATGACATACTAGGCATGGATGCAATGGACGTCGACAAGGTGGATCGCAACTCCGCGAGAACTATTCGACTGGGCAGTGAAACAAACTGATACATGTATCACCAAATTATCTGGCTGTCTTGGCCAAATAAGTTATTGAACATCAATTTCAGCAACTTTTCCAAGCAGCCTAGAGAGCCGTGTAGTTATCGGTAGCGGTTGACTCAACTGGCTAAGAATAATACTACGGATCGCCTGATCCGGTGGTAGAAATCCACCAGTCAGGTAACCCCAATTCCAAGGTGTCATGCAACCCGTGCTGATGGATGAATGGTTGAGGGTGTTTAAAAGATGCTCAATCGCGAACGGAGCCTGGTGTGTACCAGGGCGAACTCCCCAGTATGTAGCTCTTACTGCATTACGGCGGGGCAATGATGCAGCGGACCGTAATTCCCCAGCGACTCGTGGGAACAAATATGAGTACAAATCAAAACAACAACAATCTTGAAGGTGTCGACTGCCTCTCTCAGTCGGAGCCAATGGTAGTGGAGGACGTGCAGAGCAATACTGAGCTAACCGAAGAGCAGTTACTCGCAAGTTCGCAGGAGGATATGCTTACCGACGCAACCGAAGTAAGCAACAAAAATTCAACAAACCATCCGGACACCCAACTGGACATGGACGACGATAATAACGATGGTATAAATGTTATCATCAACATCCCAGAATCTCAACCATCAGGATCTGAATCCAAAACGGATCCTTCATGTCATCCGAACAACGCGAATGACCAACAGACGACAAAAATAAACCTCACGAGAGGACAAAGGAAGAAGTTTAAAGCACTGATGCAGAGCGGCGTGAGTCGATCTGAAGCCCTCATTCAACTCGGGAAGGGCAAAGATGAGCTAACTTCCTCTAAACGTGGCAGGACGGACCTAGACAACTCGGCTACCAGTGAGGACGTCCCCAAGCAGAAACAAACCAAGAAACGCCTGGATCCCAGAGATCGAGCTGAGCAATCCAACCACGATGGCCCAATGGCTCAGCAGTCAAGTGACGGTCACCAAAATAGCGGAGAAAACCAAACGGCTGGTCATAGCTACAGTGACATGGCCAATCGTAGGAAGGTCGGAGTTGTTCCGAAACACTTTCCCACATCCCATCTCTCCACGACTCAGCTTGATGCTCTTCAGGAGGCCCTGCTGCTAAAAGTGGAGAAACAGCGTAATGAGCCGATGAAACCAAAATTCTGCAACCTGCTCTACAAGTCTGGATACATGGTCCTTGTCTGCAAGGATCTCGAGACTGCAGACTGGGTAAAAGAAATAACTCCTTCACTCATCCCTTGGGAAGGTGCCGAGTTAGAAGCAATGGACGAGGAGAAAATTCAGCGTCCAGAACCAATTCGTGCGTTCTTTCCCCAAAGTGCGAAATACTGTGATGAGCGCATAAAAACGCTCATCGAGAGTCAAAACAAGATCACAACCTCTAGTTGGCGTATTCTCCAAAGAAGCACACCAAACGATATCCATGTCGAGTGGATATTTACGGTTGATGGGCCGTCTATGGCGAACCTAACAAAATCCAACTTTATCCTCAACTATCGCTTTGGCGAAATACAGCTGAGAAAAATAAAGGGCAAAACCACTCAGTCGAACGAAAATTCAACTAATAGGGTGCCCCAAGAGAAATCTAAGGCAGCCTCTAGCAAAAACCCACAATCAAACCCCATTAAAAAGGCCAGTCTGCCTGTCTCTAAAGATTCAAGCTCCAACCAAACTCCTAGCTCTAGCGGTGGCAGATTGGTGCCATCTAAGAGCAGTGGATCTGGTAAAAGATTGAATTCGACTACAGAGACAAAAAAAGCTGGCCTAGGGAAGAAGATTGACAAACACGAACACCCGAAACATCATCCAAAACAAATACAAGATGATCCGCAGCATCCAAAGAAGAACGACCTCCGTCCTGGAAACTGCGGCACACCTAAAAATGACTAAGATCATTCAAGTGAATCTCCATCATGCTCGAAGCGCAACGGATGTGCTTTGCCGGAGATTCACAAAAGAACTGTTCACTGTGGCTCTTATCCAGGAGCCATGGGTCAACCAATCTCGAATACAGGGTATTCATGTAAACTCATGCAAGTTGGTATATGATGACAGCCAGCTTTCTCCAAGAGCAGCTATTCTAATACGCAATGACACTAAATGCTTCCCAATTACAGAATTCATTAAACGCGACATCGTAGCAGTCAGGGTGGAGGTTCCTACCGCTAGAGGGAAGGCTGATATCGTCATGGTCTCGGCGTATTTTCCAGGCGACGCGGAAGATGTTCCTCCTCCAGAGATTGCTGCGCTAACCTCTTACTGTGAAACAAAAAACATTCCCCTTGTCATCGGATGTGACGCGAATGCGCATCACACTGTATGGGGAAGTACAAATATAAATCCTCGAGGTGAGTACCTTTTACAGTTTCTATCCTCAAACAACATAGACATATGTAACACAGGTGACAAGCCTACATATGAAAACGCCATACGACAGGAAGTGCTGGATCTGACTTTATGTAGTCAGTCCATCTCCCACAAAATAACAAACTGGCATATTTCTGATGAAATATCTATGTCAGACCACAAACACATAGTCTTTGAATGGGAAGGGGGTCTAACTATTGCAAAATCGTTTAAAGATCCTAAGAAGACTGATTGGGAAACCTATTGAGCCACTCTCCGATCCGAAGACTACATCATAAATCCTAATATCAAAACAGTTCTAGAGTTAGAAATGGCTTCTGACTCTATACAAACTAAAATTCTTAATGCATATCAAGAAAGCTGTCCGACTAAAACTGTTAAGTCGAGCAGAGATGTTCCGTGGTGGAACAACCATCTTGAAAAGCTTAGGAAAACGGCACGGAGGGAGTTCAACCGTGCCAAACGCTCTACTGATTGGAGCCTATACCGGAAGGCTCTGACAGACTACAACAAGGAAATAAGGCTAGCTAAGCGGAAATCATGGGTCCTCATGTGTGAAAGCATTGAGAAGACTCCCGTAGCTGCCAGACTTCATAAAACTCTATCGAAAGACCACTCCAATGGTCTGGGAACTCTCCGAAAGACTGACGGTTCGCTCACTGTGGATCCCACAGAAACACTGAGTGAAATGCTGAGGACTCACTTCCCTGATTCAATCCCTGAAGCGATCGTGAACGCTAATGGCAACAGACATGGCGTCTCTGGTCAACAAGAGCTCCTGTCATGGGACTCAAGTACCAAAAGAAACGCATTGAAGGTTGCCAAAGAAGCCTTTACGCGAGCAAGGGTGGAAAGGGCAGTGAGATCCTTTGAGCCATTTAAATCTGCTGGCATGGATGGAATTTTCCCAGCGCTTATCCAGAAAGAGGAGCAAACGCTTATTCCTCCCATGATAGAGATTTTTAAGGCCAGTTTAGTCTTAGGACATATTCCAGATGGCTGGCGTCAAGTTCGAGTTGTCTTTATCCCGAAGCCGGGAAAAAAAGACAAAATCAATCCCAAAGCATACAGACCGATTAGTCTGTCGTCAGTGATGCTTAAAATAATGGAAAAGGTCTTAGGAGAGTTCATAAATTCAAAATTTATGGAAGCAATGCCTCTTTCCAAATACCAATTCGCTTACCAAAGTGGAAAATCTACGATCTCAGCACTACACATGCTAGTCAACAAGATCGAGAAAACATTTCATGCAAAGGAAATCGCCATCGTGGCATTTCTTGACATTGAGGGTGCATTCGATAACGCTTCCTATTTGTCTATAGTGTCAGCAATGCATAGGAGAAAATTTGACCCATGCATTGCTACCTGGGTACATGCTATGCTAGCAAATCGCCGAATCTCATCCGAGTTGAGCGGATCGTGCGCCACTGTCATGGCCACAAAGGGGTGTCCTCAAGGAGGGGTACTTTCACCTTTGCTATGGTCTCTAGTGGTGGATGATCTACTTAATAGCCTGGAAAAAAGAGGATTCGAGGTTGTTGGCTACGCTGATGATGTTGTCATCATTGTACGCGGCAAATTTGAAAGCGTTGTCCTTGCAAGAATGCAATCAGCTCTCGATTACACGCTCTCCTGGTGTCTGAAAGAGAAACTGGGGATAAATCCTTCAAAAACTACGATTGTTCCTTTCACAAAGCGCAGAAAGGTACAGCTGCAACCTCTTTTCCTCAATCAAACACAATTGGTTTACTCAAATGAAGTCAAATACCTTGGCATTACGCTTGATGCTAAACTCAATTGGAACACACATCTTCAAAACATGGTAAATAAAGGTCTCAATTCTCTGTGGGTCTGCTCAAAGACCTGTGGAAAAAAGTGGGGCCTAAAACCTAATATGATCATGTGGATATATAAAACCATCGTTCGGCCTAGAATAGCCTACGCTTCCCTTGTTTAGTGGCCAAAAACAAGCGAGGTTACGGCTAGAGCCAAGCTGAACAAAATCCAACGCGCCGCGTGCGTCGCCATTACTGGTGGAGTTCGCAGCACCCCTTCATTCGCCCTAGATGCAATGCTTAATCTGCCCCGGCTAGATCAATTCATAAAGCTGGATGCTGAGAAAAGCGCTCTGAGGCTAAAACGATCAATAAACCTTCTGCCAGGTGATTTAACCGGTCACCTAAGCATACTAAACGAATTTTCTATAAATCCAATTGTAGAAAAATGCAGTGACTGGATGGAAATGGTTGTGAATTATGACATATCATATACGGTGTTCATTCCTTCTCGCCAAGAGTGGCAAGAAGGTGGACCGAGTATTCCTCCAGGCTCAATCAAATTCTACACTGATGGATCGAGAATGAACAATCGTTCTGGATCTGGAGTGCACGGACCAAGAACCAAAATCTCTGTCCCTCTCGGACAGTGGCCTACAGTTTTTCAGGCTGAAGTGTATGCTATCATTGAATGTGTGCAGCTCAGCATAAAGAGGAATTACAGAAATGCCACAATCTGTATTTTCTCCGACAGCCAAGCAGCTCTTCATGCTCTGAAAGCTTACACTTTTAACTCAAAATTAGTGTGGGAATGTGCTCTTGCTCTAAAAACCCTAGCCATCCGCAATCGAGTTAAACTATATTGGATCCCCGGGCATATGGGTCTAGAGGGTAATGAAATTGCCGATGAGCTAGCCAGGAATGGATCGGCCAATACATTCATTGGTCCTGAGCCATTCTTTGGCATATCAAACTGCTCACTAAATATTGAACTGAACAGCTGGTTGTCCAGGCAAATTATATCCAATTGGAAAACAGTTTCCAATGCGAATCAATCTAAAAGATTCGTCACAATTAATTCGAAACAAACACAAAAACTCATTGGTCTCAACAAAAGGGACCTCAGCACCTACACCGGTCTTATAACTGGACACTGCCCCAGCAGATACCATTTACAAAAGATCGGAGCCATCCAAAACGCAAATTGCCGTTTCTGTAGTGAAACGTGCGAAACCTCACAACACCTTCTCTGCTCCTGCAGTGCACATATACAACGAAGATCCAAAATATTTGGCAAGCCCTTTTTGGAGCCGGCCGATATTTGGAACGCATCTCCCAGGGAAGTGGTCGGCTTTATCAGGCTGATCGTACCAGATTGGGGGATTCACAATGCTGCAACTTAGGACTTCTGCCCATCAATGGCAGATGGCTAAAAGTTCAGTCACCGCGCAAAGTATTCCGGTGGCGTTCCCGCCACTGAGGGTCTTTGTAAAAGCAAAAGAGTATATCACAATAGTTCTAAAAAAATGGACGCAGTGATCTCACACCCGACAGAAGGAGGATCACCAAATTAAATTTCTGTTATATATCTAATGAACAGTATGTTAAAATGTCAGAGGAATTGATGAAACTGTCCCTGGTACCCAAAAATATCATTGTTTTATGCCTATTAGTGATACACAAATTGCAGCCAAACGGTATACCAATTCAGAGGATGAACCAAAAATATTCAATTTAATCAGTAAAGCCCAAAAATAATGTAAATATTCATGTGCAGATACTACGTTTTAGGATATATAGCAATAATAAAAATAATGATACATGATAAAAAAAAACCACGACATTTTTTTTATAAGCATAATATTGACCCTTTCCAGACACCTGTTAAAATTGGCTTTGACCAAATAAGAAATAAAATATTATTGGGATATCTTTCCAACCATTAAAAACCCATCGGATTGTTAGACGGAGTTCATTTTCTCATAAGCGGTTTGGTGCGAGATCAATTGTATTGAATTAAAAAAAAACTCTGTATAATTCCGTTTTATTTCTTTTAACTACTCTCAATAAAACAAATATAATCTATTTTGTGATTAAAACTCATTTATCACTTCAAAATATGAGCATACTAGACTATTTAATGCGAAATAAAAAAATTAAAACAAAATTTTGGACTTAAAAAATTCGTTGTTAGAAAAACTTTTTTCCCTAAAATATGCCCAATTTGCAATGTATGGACGACTTTTAGTAAATTTAATTACAAAACTTTTTGCTTAAGGATGATCAAAATCTGAAATAGCCGTTTTGTTAAATCGACTTTAAAGTTTTGAATCATTGTTTTTTCAGTGTAGAAAATGTTTTTTTATTTTTTCAATATTTTTTTCTAAAACTTCAGGAAATTTCACGACAGTCCCCCATACAACACTTTTTTTGTAGGTCTTACCGTTTTCGAGTTATACGGGTTTATAAAAAAAATAAAAAAAAAATTTTACCCTTTTCAAATGTTAGTCTAGATCGATTTTGAAAATACAAAATATGCAAAGTATCTTAGTTTCACATACTTTTGACATCCAGAAAGTTTCATTGAATTCTGAAGGGGTGCTGCCAATCGCGTGTCGAGTTGGCGTGAAATCCGTCTTTAGAGACTTACTCTAGCCTTGTGCAACAAAAATTGATATTCTATTCCAACGTCATAATAAACTATACGCTTTCATGCAAAACAGGACACGTCGATCCAACCAAACAAGATACGTTCGTTTGTTACCTGTTCATCCAAGCAAATTAAACCATGATGTTTACTGAGACATAAACTGCCAATTGATAATTATGACCCTGAAACGTTTTGTGAAAACGGAAAGAACACATGTAGGCAGCGGAAAATGCTTTGCTGCTGCGCTTTTCCATCCTACAAAAAGCCCCAATGAGATATATGTAATAACAATCAACCGAGCCGACAAAACATATTCCGAACAATGCCCATCTCTGTTTGCCGCCTCTTGTCAGTTATCTCCTACTGCACAACGAGAGCGTTCATCTGTGGTCTACATTGCTTCGGCGATAAACATAAGGAAAAACTAGATACAATTAACGTTGATGGCTTGAAGAAAAAAAAACGACTTTAGTCGGGACAGGTCATGTTTGAAGCACCTGTTTACTGGGGTAATATCATAATTTCGAAATAATATGCATACATTCGACATTCATCGCACTAGATTAGTATGTCTCGTCTATTTTGTTTCTGGTTTCTGGCTTGCTGTCTTACGTAGGACTCACGATTTTTTGACGCCAACGTTTCCTTATGAACATCCTACTCTGGGTTAAAAGAAAAAAAAAACATTCTTAAATAACACAGCGTAACAAAAATGACATTTTTGCGTGTCTCAAGGATCAAATTATGTGTCTCTAATTCAGGGTCACTGAATCTGATGCCATTCTCAGAAATTGCCCTGTCCTTTGAAAATAATTTCAAGTATTATTTATTAAACTTTTTCGTGATATAAACTAGCAAGCATGCAAAAAAGGAATTGAACTTTCATTTCAGATATAGTTTGGTTGAAATTGCTCGATAAAATACCTACCTTGATACCTTGATGGCTACAGCGTAGCATCACGCCATTGCCGGGCGTATTGTAGAGCTCCATCTTCGTCGGTCTTGGGCGAAACTTCTCCAGTTGCCCCGAACGTTTAGGGTCGCCAGGTCCACTTCCACTACGTACAGCCAGCGTATTCGTGGTCTTCCCCGAAGCCGCCGACCTCTACCTGGTTCCCTGCTGAATATTATTTTCGCAATTCTTTCTTCCGACATTCGCACTAAGTGACCAGCCCACTGAAGTCTGCCGTATTTTACACGATTGATAATATTCACATCTTTGTACACTTGATACAACTCGTGATTCATGCGTCTGCGCCACACACCATTTTCGAGTTTCCCACCTTGTAGAGTAAGGTGGGGCAAAAGTTCGACCTTAGTGGTATAATCAAAGTTTCCAGGAAAATAATAGCAGATGAAACAAAACAAATACCATACAGCGAACATTCAACATATTGGCTATAACTTTGCTGAATAAACTTGTGTCAAAATATTTACCCATTTTTAGTTATAACAGTTTCAAAATTGATTGTCTTAAACGAACTTTTGCCCCACCGGTGGGGCAAGAGTTCAAATCCAGTGTGGGGCAAAAGTTCGTTGGCTAAAACACAAAATATCAATACTTTTATGCCAGGCATACATTATACCAGCCGTAAACTTATGTTTGCCGAAAAATACACACTAAATTTTCATCAAAAAATGCCCAAAACAGGGTTAATTGTAATACACCCAAAAAATAGCAGTTTTTCGCAAAACTAAGTGAAAATGTAACATTTTTGTGACATTTTTCGCACGATCAGGCAAATTTCGCTTTCAGGAAATTTGAAAAATTTTCCGTGGGTTTATACATGGGTCGAACTTTTGCCCCGCAGATTCGAACTTTTGCCCCGCTATAGGCCAAAAATTTATTCCAACTATTTATGGAAAAACTAATACACGTCAAAGCATCCTTATGATAGGCCTAGAATCGCCCTTACATAAAATATTGAAAAATATTTTATCCTCATTTGGTTCCATGCATCGAAAGTTTGACCAAATATTACAATATTTACGTCGAAAAACAACAAATAGCCATAACTTTTCCAAACCTCAATCGATTTATATGATATTTGGAGTGAAAGTCTCTTACTTGAATAGCATTCGAACCACCATGATATTTCTAAGTTTTGATTTGATTTGAGCTAGAAATCCCAAAAAGAAACTCTTGCCCCACTCGAACTTTTGCCCCACTTTACTCTATTGTCCGCAGCACTTTACGCTCGAAAACACCGAGAGCTTTCCGGTCTGACTCTTTCAACGTCCACGCTTCGTGCCCGTAGAGAGCCACCGGAAGAATCAATGTTTTATACAGGGCGATTTTTGTTTCGGTTTGCAAGCTGCGGGACCTAAGCTGGCTATTCGCAGCCGCAACACGTCTTTTCACTTCGCGGGAAACGTCGTTGTCACATGTCACAAGTGTTCCAAGGTAAACAAATTCTTCAACAACTTCAAACACATCCCCATCAAACACTACCTCAGCACTTACACCACCATGCCTGACTCTATCTCTACCTGCAACCATGTACTTCGTCTTGGTAGAATTGATGGTCAGGCCTATCCTCGCTGTCTCCCTCTTCAGAGGCACGAAGGCCTCTTCCACTGACCTGCGATCGATTCCAATCAGGTCTATATCGTCCGCAAAGCCAAGGAGCATGTGCAACCTTGTGATAATAGTGCCATTTCTTTGCACGCCAGATCACCTAATAGCACCCTCAAGTGCAATGTTGAACAGTAAATTCGAAAGTGCGTCTCCCTGCTTCAATCCGTCAAATGTCACGAACGAGGTTGACACCTCGTCTGCTATCCGAACACTTGATTTCGAACCATCCAGCGTAGCACGTATCAGCCTAATTAGTTTCGCCGGAAAACCATTTTCAGACATTATCTGCCAAAGCTCATTTCTTTTCACTGAGTCGTACGCAGCCTTGAAATCAATAAACAGATGGTGAGTCTGCAAGTTATACTCCCGGAATTTGTCTAGGATCATTCGCAAGCTAAACATCTGGTCCGTTGTCGAACGGCCCTCACGAAAACCAGCTTGGTATTCGCCGACGAAGGACTCCTCGAGCGGTCTCAGTCTGTTAAACAGGATGCGCGACAAAATTTTGTACGCCGAATTCAGCAGGGTAATTCTTCTGTAATTGGCACACTCCAGTTTGTGCCCTTTCTTGTAGATAGGGCGGATGAGGCCATCCAACCAGCCGGTGGGCAATTCTTCGTCCTCCCATACCTTCAGAAGTACTCGGTGGATCGACTGGTAAAGCTGCTCGCTTCCGTGCTTGAGAAGCTCGACCGGGATCTCGTCCTTCTCAGCAGCCTTACAGTTCTTCAGCTCGCTGATAGCCTTTTTAACCTCTCCTATGGTCGGTGGGTCCACAGCTTGATCGTCATCATCTATGTTCATCCTGTTCCTCGCTACATTTCCATTCTCACCGTTCAACAATTGCTGAAAGTGCTCCTTCCACCTGGCAGCCACCGCCGTTTTATCGGTCAGCAAATTCCCTTCTCGGTCATTGCACATGGCGGGCACTGGTACGGTATTGTGCCGCGCACCATTGACCGTTGCATAAAATCTCCGCATATCATTCCGGTTCATGCTTTCTTGTGCGTCAGCTACCACACTTTCTTCGTGCTGCCTTTTCTTTCTGCGGTGGGTTCGCTTTTCTTCGGCTCTCGCTGCCCTGTACCGCTCTCTGTTCTGTCAGGTACCGGCCACAAGCATATGGCTTCTGGCGGCACTCTTCATCGAACCAGTCGTTCCGTCTTCGTCGTTGACCAGTGCCGATCACTTCCCGTGCCGTTGTTGTCACAGCTTCGTGGATAGGGTCCCACAGGCTGTCGACGTCTCCAGCAACGTTGACTCTTCCCAACTTCTCGTCTAGTTGCTGACGGTACTGCGCAGCTACCCCATCAGTCGACAAGCGTTGTATATTGAAGCGTAGCGTTCTGTGTGTTGCGGAACTCATGACGCTGGATAACCGCGCCCGAATTTTAGCTACAACGAGATAATGATCCGAGTGGATATTAGGGCCTCGGAAGGTCCTGACATCAATGACATCTGAGAAATGTCGCCCATCAACCAGCACGTGGTCTATTTGGGAGCAGGCATCGCCACTCGGGTGTCGCCAGGTGTGTTTGCGGATATTCTTTCGCGCGAAGTATGTACTGCTGATTGCCATCCCTCTAGCAGCAGCGAAGGTTACTAGCCGCAGGCCATTATCATTGGTAACGGAATGAAGGCTTTCCGTTCCAATGACGGGTCGGAAGAAATCTTCTTTCCCGATCTGCGCATTTGCGTCGCCGATGACTATCTTGAAGTCTTGTTTTGGGCACTCTCCGTAGGCCTTATCCAGGCTCTCATAGAACTCATCCTTCATGTCATCGGGCTTATCGTTCGTTGGCGCATATATGCTGATCAGGCTGTAGTTGAAGAACTTGCCCTTTATTCTCAACACACAGATTCGGTCGCTTACCGGTTTCCACCGAATAATTCGCTTCATCTGCTTCCCAATCACTATGAAGCCAACCCCACGTTCTGCTCTGTCGCCACCGCTGTAGTAGATGTGGTACTTGAATGAAGTGTTGGCGATGGGGTCCACCGCTCGGAATTCGCGTTCTCCGGTTCTCGGCCAGCGTATTTCCTGGATAGCTGCCACGTTCACGCCGACATTCCGCAGTTCACGAGCCAGGATCCCAACACGCGTGGGTTCATTCAAGGTAAAATCAATCCGTTTGCTCTACTTTTGCCTTTCTTGGTTGGTGAAAAGTCTTCGATAGGCCACCTAACCAGGGTTGCGCTACCTACATCGTGCTAGAGGGGCTGCCTCCTCGATGCTGACACGATACAGCATCGTCCGCTTGTTCTTTACATGATGACCACGGTCATAGCCATCACAACCATCCACCTTTATCAGGGCTTTGGATCTGTAGCTCTGGTTCTCAATAGTTTCAAGTTCTTTCGGACATGCTACTATGGTGAGCCGTCATGCGCTAGCGGTGTTGCACGATAAAATATAGATCAAATTAATTTTTTTTAACATACTTGCGGTCTTCATACAAAACTTTACAAACGTCTGTTCCCCATGTTAGGAGCGGCTGATCATCATCCTAGTGCCACCGTAAGACTCTAAACAGTGCTGTGCACGATGGTCCTCCGGCGAGACAGGGGGTTGGTGCAGGCCTTACAAGCCAGCCGTAAAAATCATCAGTACAGGAAGCATACAATGTAAATTCGCACCGGAACAATCGGCATAGACCAAGGCATCGAAAACGGACTAACGATTGGAAACTCGGATCATGGATCTGTAAGTCTCTCAATTTCTTGGGAAGTACCGCAGTCTTTCCTAATTATTGAGGGTCCGCAACTTCGACATCGTAGCGCTGCAGGAGGTTTGCTGGAAAGGGTCAACGGTTCAAACGTGTAGGGATGGTTATACGATCTACCATAGCTGCGGCAACAGACATGAGCTGGTCACAGCTTTTATCGTGATGGGCGAAATGCAGAGGCGCATGATTGGGTGGTGGCCAATCGACAACAGAATGTGCAAGTTGAGGATCAAAGGCCGTTTCTTCAATATCAGCATAATCAACGTGCACAGCCCTCACCTAGCTAGAGACGATAACGATAAAGACGCGCATCTAGAACGTGAATACGACAGCTGCCCAAGCCATGATGTCAAAATCGTTATCGGAGATCTCAACGCTCAGGTTGACCAGGAGGAGTAATTCAGACCGATTATAGGGAAGTTCAGCGCACACCTGCTTACGAACGATAACGGCCTTTGACTGATTGATTTTGCCGCCTCCTAAAAACATGGCCATACGTAGTACCTACTACCAGCACAGTCTCCCGTATCAGTACACCTGGATATCAACACAACAGACTGAATCGCTAATCGACCACGTTTTGATTGATGGAAGACACTTCTCGGACATTATCGACGTCAGAACCTATCGCGGCGCAAACATCGATTCGGACCACTATTATGCGTGGCGCGAAAAATTCTCGCGCAAACTAGCTTAAAAAACGCTTGTAGATCGCCGCAGGTACTTCAAATCGTTTTTGTGTCTTCTGCGCGATCATGCCTTGGACAATCAGGAATAATCACGCAGAAGACATTAAAACGATTTGAAGTACCTGCGGCGATCTACACGCATTTTAAGAAGTTTTCAAGATCGCCGTCGCGATAAATAATCGCGCAATGCACAGTACCTTGTGACGGTGAAAGTGTCCCAATGACTTTCCGTTGTGAACAACATTCGGTACAGACGCCCGCCACTGTACAATCTCGAACGACTCAAGCTACCCGAAGTCGCAACTGATTACGTGCAAAGCCTTGAAGCAGCGTTCCCGGAAGAGGGAGAGCTCACCGAAGCCCCTCTTGAGGACTGCTGGAGTTATATTAATGCAGCCATTAACAACGCAGTAGAAGGTGCCATTGGGTTCGTGGAAGGAAATCGACGGAACGGTTGGTTCGACGAGAAGTGTCAGACGGTTTTGGACGAGAAGAATGCAGCGTAGGCGAAGATGCTGCAGCAAGGCACCCGTCAAAACGTGGAACGATACAAACTGAAGCGAAGACAGCAAACCCGTCTATTCCGGGATAAAAATCACCGCCTGGAAGAGTTGGAGTGCGAAGAGATGGAGCAGCTGTATAGTTCACAAGAAACGCATAAGTTCTACAAGAAACTCAATTCATCCCGCATTATGCCGGCTTTGTGCCGCGAGCCGAAATGTGCCGGAAATGGAGGTATCTTGACGGACGAACGTGAGGCAATTGAAAGGTGGAAGCAGCACTACAATAAACACCTAAATGGCGCAGAGGAGGAAGACCAAGGCAGCAGGGGGAATGGCTTAATCAGTACGGCGGAGACGTACCAACTCCCACAATAGATGAAGTTAAGGATGCTATCAAACAGCTCAAGAACAACAAAGCAACTGGAAAGATGGTATTGGAGCGAAACTTATTAAACTTGTCTGCACCGATTGATAGCTAGGATCTGCAGAACAGCTACCAGAGGAGTGGAAGTAGGGAGTAATTATCATACAGAAAGTCGCTAAAGCTGGAAGGGTACGATGGGCGGGACACGTTGTGAGAATTCCGGACAACAATCCCGCAAAAATGGTGTTCACATCGAATCCAACCGGTACAAGACAAAGGGGAGCGCAACGAGCTAGATGGTTTGACCAAGTGGAGCAAGATCTTGGAAGTGTGGGGCGATCAAGAAACTGGAGGTTAGCAGCCATGAGTTAGTTGGCGTAACATTGCACTATGGGCCAGGGACGCAATCTGACGGAACAAAATTAACAACTCGGTAACGAAGCGTTTCCGGTTGTTGGTGTCTTCGGCAAAGTTTTTTGTAACAACGAAGACCATCTACTGACATAAACGCATAGTTCGTAAATCGTCCGCGAAGGTGGCGCCACAATTTAACTTTTTACTGTGACGTTCTAGAGACTTGGCATGTTCGGCAAAGTTGTTCATTTTGATAAAATAAACAACTCTCTCGAAGACGTCAAAATTCCACAGCCTACTGTTTTCGAGTTATTGGCAAAATTAGAGAAAATAAGTGAAAAAACGATTTTTTCATCGAATTTGACAGTTTTCCAAAGAACCATGTCATGTAATATTTTTTGCTGATAAATATATAACAAATGCAAGCTCTGGTGTAAAATTTTTAATAATACGGCGCATAAAAATTGAGAAATAATGAAAAACCTTCAACCTGAATATCATCAAAAGCGCAAAAAATCGCAAGCTCAAATTTTGAAGCAACATAGAACAATACTTGATGAAACGAATGTCAAAATTTCAGAGAGGTATATTTTGATGTTTTTGAGAATTTTTAATTTTTTACGGTTTTCTTTTCATTACGCGATTAATATTTTCGTGGCAAATATTTAAGTGCATTTTAAAATTAGCGGAAAATATATTTTATTATTTCATGAAATTATTATATCTGCTCACAGTGCAAGCTGGCTTTGGATTTATTCTCGAATTCGCTGTCACAGTTTTCCGGAAGCTCAAAATTTATGCAAATCCGGTGATCAAACACCTATTTAAGGTTAAACAACCTAACAGTTCTCAAAATCTAAGGATAATCTCCAAATTGATACCTTCGCTCTATATCCTCTGTTTCGAAACATCCAAGGATCAACGCTCTTCCCGCTTCAAAACAAATCTACAAGCTCCGGACAAGAGATAGTGCGCTCTGAAATTTTAGTATTCAGAGATATCGACATGAATATGCTTTAAAATTTGATTTTCCGTATTAAAAGAAACACTCACGCAATAAATTGCTCACCTCGAACCGTGATGATAACAATTAACTGACACATGATCAAGTTTTTCATGGCATACTATATCATTTGAATTATTAAAGAAAAACAAATATATTTCCAGTTTTAATCTACACTTTCATCTACATTACTCAAGGAACTGCTCCTAAACTGAATTTCATGGCTACTATGATAGCTTATTTAAACAGTTTTCTAAAAGTTTTTGTTCCACGACTCGTTATCTCTAAAAGTCGATCGTCCCTTCAGATTGACTCATGGAAATTTAACTGTATTGGAGTAATATAATCATTGTAAAAAGCTGAAATATCTCAAAAAACCAAAATATACCTCTCTGAAATTTTGACATTCGTTTCGTTAAGTATTGTTCTATGTTGTCTGAAAATTTGAGCTTGCGATTTTTTGCGCTTTTGAGATATTAAAGTTTAAAAATTGCTCTATTTTTCAAGATTTTTCATTATTTCTTAATTTTTATGAATCGTATTATTAAATTTTTTCCACCAGAGCTTACGTTTGTTATATATTTATCAACAAAAAATATTACATGACATGGTTCTTTGGAAAACTGTCAAGTTCGGTGAAAAAAAAAACATTTTTTCACTTATTTTCTCTAATTTTGCCAATAACTCGAAAAGAGTAGGCTGAGGAATTTTGACGTCTTCGAGAGAGTTGTTTATTTTATCAAAATGAACAACTTTGCCGAACATGCCAAGTCTCTAGAACGTCACAGTAAAAAGTTAAATTGTGGCGCCACCTATGCGGACGATTTACGAACTATGCGTTTATGTCAGTAGATGGTCCTCGTTGATACAAAAAACTTTTCCGAAGACACCAAATATCGGAAACGCTTTGTTACAGAGTTGTTAATTTTGTCCCGCCAGATAGCATTCCTGGCCCATAGTGCATTGTGGCGCAAGTCATGTCTTGAAGGACGTTGCACCATCAAAAGTAAAGCAAGTAAGCACGATGAAGAATCTACTTTGTTTATTAAAACCTGCTTTATGAAAATGTTATGGAAAAGGAGTGTGATAACATATTTTGTTATCAACCTGTTATCAAAAATGCCTGTCACGGATACAATGATAACAAATTTTGTTATCATTCAATTATCATTGATAATAGAATATCTAAATGATAACAGAGAAAATAAGAGCTGTTATCAATTTGATATCGTCCAGTTATTCGACTTTGCTCGGGTATCCCTTTTATTTGTTAGAACTTGTGTGTGTTCCGTCTAGCGTCGTGCTTCATGTGACCATAGATGAAATTCTTACGTTAGCACACCCCTAAAAATGGAATGTGATTTTTGTTAGAATTCAGAACATTTGGGGCATTATATTCGAATATTAAAAATTGATTAGATATTAGAATTTCCAAAACGCTTACAAACAATCTGTTCTACGATCATTATTTCGTTTTGAAGATTTCGTTACCTACTTATCCATTCGTTACTTCAAGAGGAGAAGCAAGAAAAACTATCGTTTTCAAATCTTGTCATCAGGGAAGAAAGTTCATCATTCAACTTCGTAATTTATATGAAGCCTACAAACACCCAGCGAGACATTCTCTTTACATCGAACCACTCGTTTCAGCACAAGATGGCAGCGTTTCACCACATGGTCCACAGGATGCAGACACTTAGCGAAGACGGAAAAAAACTAAGGAACTGGAATATAGGTATTTTCATAACGGCAAGGATGACCGGATACAAGGAAAGTACGATAAAACCATCATAGACAAAAAGGAAAGACAGCATATTCGGAGTGCTTTGACGACACTCACCCCTATCACCGAACCCATGAAAAGAGTCTCCATCCCATACGACAGACACATTATTCAGCTCTACCCAAAGCTAAGGAATTTCGCAATCGATTCGGTGTTTTCCAGCAGAGACAAACCAACTCAAGACTTCGTCAGGCTCTAACAAGGATCCGGTTAAAACACTCAACGAGGCTGGCGTTAACAAAATCAGTTGTCCTCACTACCGCAAGGTCTACGTAGTCAAACAAAGCGGCTCAAGGAACATTTAGCGGAAATAGGGAAGTTCGGAAGACGATAGACAAGGGGATGATTCACGGTAGCAGAACATGTCTTTACAGAGGTTTATGCAACTACAACGGCGGATAACGTAATTTTACTAAATGTTTCTTCCCCTCAAAATTTGGAAGTGGCTGAAAGTCTGAAAAATTGCAAACAGGTTCCTTCGACACTTCTCAATAGAGGCCATGGCAACGGAGTTCAGATTCCGAAAACGACCCGGGTCGTAAGAGTTCGATATAGTCACCTGTTCAGTGCCCATTTTACTCTTGTTGTGTGACTCACAATAATCTTCCTTGTTTTTAAATAATGCATGTATCCATCCACACTCAGATAATCGTAGATTAACACGGTAGAGGAAAGTCTCAGCTCCCTTCGCCTCTGGATAAACGAAGCACGCATTACGCCAGGTACAAATGCCCCCGCAGGTCCATCACGGTATGCTCGGCGGCATGTTTTAAATGGCAAGATTGCGTCCATTTAACCGGTTCGCTGAGCAATGCGCTCTCGGCCGGCTGCATCTCGCTCAGCCAATGGAGAGACGTTACTGAAGGCGGATTGAGGAAAATATATGGTTCACTGGGTGAAATTGGTGAGATCGTTCTCGAGGTGATTTGGAATTAAGCAGCCCTAGTTTTCACTGAAAAACTGCGTCTCCGGAAACCAGTCTTGGAACAGGATCTAACGAGTGTGGCCACCGAAGCAATTTCACTTTTCCTTTTACCGGAGCTGGCTACATTATTAGTGCGTCGACGTCGTCTTTGCCCTGATGGAACTGCATCGCTATGAAATAAATGCAATCGCACAGTAGACAATCGAACCATATAGACGGGGAAGGTCAGTTTCGTGTGATTGGCAGGCAGAGCTGTTTTTGGCGCGCGAAATGATGCGGTAGAAAGTAATTATTGACGACACGGTGCGTTCCAAAGCGGCACCCATAAAATTGCATCGTTGAAAGGAATCATGTCCAATGGGATCATAAAAATAAATTTATGCATGGTTCGGTCTCACCGTCCCGTTGAACTAACAATGGAAATAATTTTAGGTAATGATTCATAACTTTATTGACAAATTATTTTGACAGTTTTGAACACATTGCCGACAACACAATGCACGCTTCGGTAAATGAGGATCTTATCTGATCGAAAATAATTGCGCAATGATTGATGTTACGAAAGAAAGAAATAGATCGTTTCATATTCACACCTCAATTAGGAAATCTATCTCGGTAAACGGAATGCCGGAATCTCACGATTAGCGTTTGCCGAATCTTAAAAAAAAAAAAAATATGTTACTACTATTGAGCAGCAAAAAATATAAGCTAGAACATTATACTCGGTTTGTGATTGCTTTTGGGGCCTAATTCATGTAGAGACTGTTATGCCTTTATTTTTGAATATGAGTTTCCATAACCTTCAACTTTTTCCACAAAATTTTCATACAGAGTGTGTTATGTTAGCTTATTACTGAGACGTCCGATTTGAAAACGGTCTTCGGCAAAGTTGAAGCTGATAAATTTATCTTACATTATCAACGTAACTCTAATCTCCAAAAGCACATGGGCGAACACTATGACCGATTGAGTGATTTGCTTGCTTTTCACATAGTAATTCCCAGTTAAACTTTGAAGGGCTTGTGCAGTCTCAATTTTCATCCGATTGAGCTCAAATTTTGGGAGGGTACTCAGATTTTGATCTTGAATCGAATGAGTGGTGTGGAGCAAAAACGATTTCTTGAACCACTCTAATCAATATGCATCGTCTTGAAAATTTGAAAGTTTTAAAAGATAGCTGTATCTTGCTGTAGTTTCGAAAGATAGCTGTATCTTGTGCAAAAATAGATTATGCTCCATTAATTTCCATGGGTCATTTGGATACCTAAGACATCTTCATGAGGACAAAACTAAAACTTTATATGGATTTGAATATTTCAAAATGAAAACTAGATTTATCGATGTTTTCGTAAATTTTAGTTATATAGTTCTGCTCTGCAAATGAAAGCTATTTGTTTTAAATATCTCGAATTGATTGAATCGTGTTAACTGTTAGCAGCATAGCAATGGTTGCTACTCCGTGATTGATCGGAACTGGTAAGAATTGCATTAGTATCCAAATGAATAAGGGAAGGGAGTTTCCGTTTACTCTCGAAGTGCAATTTTAGCAGATCAAATATTATTGATTAATAACGGCGCCGGCCAAGTCTTTATAGTCAGTTGGGATGGGGAAGGAATATTAGGGTGTAATGTTTGTTGCTTCTAGAGACCGAGAATACCTCTGCATCTCCACAATCACCACGGGGAGAGTGTTTATTAATGAGGGAGGAAAAGATCTGGGAGTCACCTTTGGTCGGTGATGCGATCCATGGACAAGGGGGGAAAATATGATTTATACCTAAAGCTAGTTTTTTACTTTTGTCTCGAGAAGTTTTGGTAGAAGATTTAAAAAATACGTCAACATCTGCAGTGTTGAACCATTCAAAAGATTTTTATCTATGGCAAAAATAGAAAAATATATGTATATATTTTAAATTATATAAAAAAGGAATTGTGCCGACACTTGTAGTGACGAACCATACATAGTTTGTTTGAAAATTACATATGAGTATTACTGTGCATTTTTGTCTCGAGATAAAAAGTTTTTGGTAGAAGGTAGAAGTTTAAAAAAAATACGTCAACATTCATAATGTCGAATAATTCAAAAGACATTTTTAGTAATGTCAAAAAGAGAAAAATATATGTATCTTGATACCGACATTTGTAATGATGAACCATACAAAGTGTGTTTGAATATTACACAAAAGTAATGCTTTCTTGAAATAATGTGTTATCATAAGCATGAAACGAGCTCACCAGTTGGTAATCCGTCCTCAACTGAACGCGAATATATTTTTTGCACTCACACAGCGCGAACAGAAAAACTTCTCGGCGTCCCGAAAACGAACCGTTTTGCTTGGGCTTTCCAAAACACTGCCCGAGAGAATAAAAATCATTTCGGTGACACACAAACTGAACTCGCTTACTTGAGCTTTCGGAAGCACACAGCCCAGCGAATCGAAAACCGAGAAAAAATCATTCCGGTGACGCACAAATTGAACTCACTTGCTTGGGCTTTCGGAAGCACACTCCGAATTGATTGAATCGTGTCAACTGTTGTTACAAAAGTCATTTGCTACTTATTTGATCAGGTCTATTCTTATCTAGATTAATACAAATAATCCGTAAAACTTTGGATCCCTGGATGCATTTTTCTGGATATTAGAAACACGGATTATCAAGCCCCGCGTCCGAACTGTATAACATTTAAATGTGGTAATTTGGATAAATGATGAATTGTTCGTATTCCACTAGGAAACGTTCAGGAGTTCTAAATTAATCATAATTGTTACACAATTTTATATTGAAAGTTGTTTAAATTCCATATTACTTTTTCAAAATCGGTTTTTATGAAATCAAATATTTTCCAATAATTTCCTATAATGCACAATTATGAAGCAGGGCTGGTAGCGACTGAGAATCTTGAAAATAGAAACTTTAGAAACCTGTTTCCTGAAAAAAGAGACTTAACAGGAATTCAAAAAGAACGAAAAGATTCCAAACAGTAATCAAAAAACAAAATGATTTCTTATGGAATCAGACCAGACATTTATTTAATAATGTTTTTAAAACGTTTTTAGGAAATTCCTCGTGACATTATGAAAAACCCGTTTGTATTGCTGTATGCATTTCCATTTTTTTTCTCAAGGAATTTCATCAGAAATTATTTCAGGCATTTGCCCAATTATTCAAATATAACTCTGAAGGTTTTTTCAGGTTAGATAATCCATATCTTTATTTGAAATATTTGCATTTTTCTTCAGTGATTATTTCTCAAGAATTTTAATCAGAGATTCCTCCAAGAATTTTGTTTTGGATATCTCAAAATACAACCTGGATTAATCCAAAAATTACCACTTAAATTAAATCAGAGATTTCACCAGAAGTATCTTTTATTTCAGATATTTATCAAAAAAAAAGTCCTTAGTCCGCAAGGGTTTTATCCAGTGATTCTTCCATCTGTTTTTCTGGAGCATCCTCCAGAACTCCCTTTCAAAACATATTGGAATATTTAACCAGAAGTTGTCTGCCTCCCGTAGTTGTTCAAGATTTCCCACAAAAAATTGTTAAGAATTTTTTAAGATTTCAACTAGGAATTTTTCTAAAGGTACCTTCAGGAATTACTCCGGAGATTGCTTTTAAGATTTCTTTGGGAATCCCTCCAGTAATTCTAAGAGATCTCTCAAGAAAGTCTTCAAAGATTTTTTCAAGCATACTTCCAGGCCTTTCTCCAGGGAAATGTGAAGGGAATTTTCAAAAAATCTGAGACTGTTGAAAAAAATCGTGACGTATTCCTAAAGCAAATCTTAAGGTAACCTATGTTAGAACTTGCGTAAATTATTAGGTCAACCTTGTTGAATAAGAATTTCTAGAACAAAAATCACTTTTGAGGAAATTTTAGAAGATTTTTAAGATTATTGCCAAGATAAATAAAAAAAGAAATATGAATCATTTGAATCTCTGGATAGTATCCTGCAGGGTTTTGGGAAGAAGCTCCTTGCAAAACATCGGACGAAATCCATAAAAATGTGTAGGAATGATTGGAGCATTCCTTATAAAAAATGCTGTAGTGTTAACTGGTGTGAGCTTTTGAAATTCTAGAAAAACTCAATATTAAAACACAGCTCAAATTAAAGGAATTATTTGAAATGTTCTCAATGGATTTCCTCGAATAACCCGTCGAGGATTTTTTGAAACAATCTTGGGTGAAATGGCATAGAAATCCTAAGCCCTGAGAAAATTACTGGAAATTATAAACGTTGAAGTTTTCTAGAATTTCGTGAAGCAAATTCTGGAAAAAATCCTTTAGACATCCTTTGAAAAAATGCTGGAAGATTGGTCCCTGTAAGTATTCCAGACAGTGCTGTTAAATGTCAAAATTTTTGAAAACTTTAAATGCTCATAGCAATTTTCCATGTGAAACATAGCATCAGCAAATACTGTCAACCGATTGTACTTCGGAAAAAGACGCCAGGAATAACATTTCCTGATGACTTTTTTCCACGGGAAACAATTAGGAAAATGGCAATATTCAATTATCAGTCACGTGATATTCATTAACAGCTCTGATTCCAGAAGAAATCTCTTGAGAAGCGAAGTATGAGACGAAATTTGCATCAGAATTCACTACAAGCAAGATAAGGAAAAAAGAGACTTTATGGAACCTAGTATAGACACTTCAGGGACCAGATTTTCAAGTCTCTTAAGAGAAACATACACTCCCGTGCATAAGTTTGGGTTCACCCCCTAAAAAACATTCAAAAGTGTTCTGTCCATATCTCTGTGATTACACGTCCAATTGAAACTCTCTAAGTCGCATTCGAAAGGCAAAGAGTTATTCTTACTTTGTATGTATTTTTCCAAAAACATTCTTTGAACTTTGTATACTAATTTTTTACCTAAAGTTGTGACATTTTTTAAAAAACACACTGAAAAATTATATCTGATTTCCTCAGCATTGGGTCGACCAAAATTTTAAATCAAAGTGTCATTAGAGTCATAATCTTATATTCTTTGAAGAGACCCCACGAAATTTTGGCGGAAAAATCTGAATAGTATTCAAAATCATTGAAACAGTCAGTCAAGTCATCGTGCAAAAGTTTGGGTTCACCCCTCACTATGGTGTGTCGTGCAAAAGTTTGGGTTCACCTGAACTTACTTAAATCTGTGAAATCTCAAACCAATCATGAACGCGTTATTATTTGCGCTTAAAAAAGCTTTAAACTGTTAAAATCGGTTGAAAAATGGCAGAGATATTGACAAAAATTATGTGCGTGCGACTCAGGTGAACCCAAACTTTCGCACGATTTGCATCATACTGAGGGGTGAACCCAAACTTTTGCACGATGACTTGACTGACTGTTTCATTGATTTTGAATACTTTCCAGATTTTTCCGCCAAAATTTCGTGGCGTCTCTTCAAAGAATATAAGATTATGATTCTAATGATACTTTGATTTAAAATTTTGGTCGACCCAATGCTGAGGAAATTAAATATGATTTTTCAGTGTTTTTTGAGAAATGTCACAACTTTAAGTAAAAATTTAGTATATAAAATTCAAAAAATGTTTTTGGAAAAATACATACGAAGTAATAATAACTCTTTGCCTTTCGAATGCGGCTTAAAGAGTTTCAATTGGACGTGTAATCACAGAGATATGGACAGAACATTTTTGTATGTTTTTGAAGGGGTGAACCCAAACTTTTGCACGGGAGTGTATGTTAATCCTTCACTGATCAAATATAATCATATTTTAGCAAATCGTAAAAAACGTCATACCCGACCGATATATCCTCACTGAACTGCTCAAATAGCTTCTTAATAATGGCACAGCCGATTTTTTTTTTCAGATTGAAGAAAATTTTCTGGGTTTTGACGCAAAAATCCTTTGTAGTGAACATATTGTACTATGAATTACTTCCTCAAAATAATTTCCCTAATTGCCTAGAATTCCAAATTTTTACAGATTTAATAAAATTCCCTGATAATTCCAGGTTTTTTTCCAGGTAGTAGACACTCCTGGTAATATTAGGTCATTGCGTTTTACACAATTATTCAAATTATTGGTTTCCCGAAGGGTTTTTATTCGTAGGTCGACTAAGTATGTGTCCACAAGTGATAAAGACTTTTAGCACGTTGTATGCAATCATATGATTGCATAACGTTATTTTCTTCAAAAATATTCATATTAAACCATTCTAAAATCGTAACAATCACAGTAGGTAGGAGACGCTACATGATTTATAATGAATGACCTGATTATTAAATATACAAAAAAAACAAAGATAACGTATTTCTGCAAATAGGGGAATTAGGGGCATAATGGACACATTAAGCAAATGCTTTTTTAAGACCATACAATGACTTTTTTTTCAATTTACTACCGGCTTGTTTTCAAGTTTGATATTAGTACGACGTGTTACATTCATTCATGATTATTAAAATTATTCATTCATGCATGGTAATTAAAATCATATCATATGTCAGAAAAGTAAGATAGAAAAAAAATTAGGTCAAAAACAAGGCTGGTTAAAAGGTATCGAGGCAAAATGAACACTTCAATAATATTTAATGATTCCAAAATATTTAATGACTGCTAGTCATTCCGATATGTAAAAGGGCTCTCTCCATCATAAGAGCTAAAAAGAACCTTTCTGCGTTCGTTACTTTGCTCAAAAATTAGATTCTCCCACCGCCTTGCTTATACGCCAATTTGAAGCAGAGAAAAACTTTAAGTCAAATTTCAAAGGACAATTGAAGTAAAACATAAACGTTTTTACCGTCAAACATTTCAAATACAATACAGATTTTATGCAGTGTATCAACTTTTGATGAAGTATACATATTCTCAGAGATCAAAAGGGTGTCCCTTTCGCCCGGGTGTTCATTATATCCCTAATTTCCCTACGACAAACCCTTGAGACTTTTCCTTATTAAGTTCCTCAAAGCTTATCATTACATAGGTAGTGAATGTTGAGAAATATGTTTGCATTCGAACTTCGTTCAACATGATTTTTTTGCACAGGTTATTAATTGTCAAGTTCTAGGCAATTCCCGGCTAAGGATTCTTGCTGTTATAAGGTTTTGAAGTTTACATATACACGACGAAACACGTGTCAAATGTACATATTACATATTGAAATTGAAACTGCGAAAGGAAACCACGTGCTCCGGTGGGGAACGAACCCACGACTCTCTATTCGCTGGATGGGCGCTTCAACCTACAAGCTGTGAAACCACTTGAGAGACCCCGACGATTGGAGGCGAACTGAACTCGATTACCCCAAAGCACATGGAATTTTCATTTCGCAGTCTAAACTTCCTTTGGATGTATGAGATGTACATTTGATACATACATCGTCGTGTACATGTATACATCAAAGCGAGAAAGATGTTATTTTTTAGGAATTTTAGACTGCGAAATGATTATTCCATGTGCTTTGCGGTATTTCACCTCAAACCGTGCGTCGGGGTCTCTCAGGGGGCTCCGCAGCTTGTAGGTTAAAGCACCCGTCTAGCTAATAGGGAGTCGTGGGTTCGTTCTCCTCCGGAGCACGTGGTTTCTTTTTGCAATTTCAATTTCAATTTGAAAATTAGACAAAACTTCAAAACCTTCAAAACAGCATGATTTTATTGAATATTCAAGATGACCACATTTTTTCTGCCACGCGTAATACGACTTAACTCTAATCAAACTAATAATCTCTAATCAAATATTATTTGAACACTTTTCTTATTTATTGGAATTCCTAATAAAACAAGATCAATATAGGCCTTCATTTCCTCCGAACAAACTATATTTCTATCTCATAAGTAAAATAACAATTCTAGAACAATCGACAAAAACCTGTAAAACTTTTTTTTGTCTGTATTGTAAATGAAAGGGTTAGAAGCAAAAGAAAATAAGTGACAAAATTCTAGTTTTCAAAAAATCTACTATGCAGTTTTAAAGCAATTTTTTATTTTATACCATCATTGTAAAGCTTGAAAACAGGAGATTTTTTAAGTATTCCTAACTCAAAATCGACCAAACTGGCACTGACACTCCTTAGCGTTTGGGATCTTCCAATACGCACAGGTTGACAAATACTTCTTTGCGTATGCCCGAGGTTTTTACAAAAGAAACGCACCATTGGCTTAGACTGCCGAAAATACGTAAATTCCCTTACTAAATTTAGTTGTCTTTGATGCAAATCTTCTTATTTTATAGGCTTTTTTCAAGTACTTTTTAATTATCATTTATCGGTTTTACGGCTAACCAGCCGAGTGGCAGTTAGCTTAGTTTAGTTAGTTAACTACCGTAAATCTAAACATTATATTTAATTCGCAATTGGATTAAATGGACAAATTGATGTGAAATTTGCGAAAGAATCGAACTCAAATTTGAAATTTGCGGTGAGAATCGAACTCACGACTCCCTTCTTTCAATTGTTTTTCAATTGAATCTGGCTACCTGAGGTATCATCGTGCTAAAATGACAACTTTGTCATAGAAAGCTATTGATCAATAACTGTTGAAGTGCTCGTTGAACACTAAGCTGAGAAGCAAACTCTGTCTTTGTGGGGACGTCATATCATAAAAAAGAAGAATCAATAGATAATCCCTAGACGTAAAATAAGCTCGACAAATTACCAAAACAATCAAAAACACGGATAATGTATTTGAA